>NC_080393.1:58542201-58657259 GCF_028751815.1 Salvia miltiorrhiza
CTTCTCGATGCAGTTTCATTTCCATTTTCAAGAAATCTATTACACATAGGAATCACGCATGGACAAGTAAGCATTGTGGAAGAGGTGTTGAAGATGAATCCGCGGCTAACTCGGATCTTAGACTCCCAAAAACTGTCACCTCTTCACATCGCAGTAGAAGAAGGGAAGCTCGAGATTGCCAAGAGATTGTTATCAGTAGCCCCAGAGACGTGCTGGTGGCGAGACGGCCATGATATGAACCCGGTTCATGTTGCGGCCATGGATGGGAATGTCGAGATCTTGGAGGAGCTGCTTCGACTTGATTTGTATCCTGCTATGGAGAGAGTGCGTCGCGGGCAAACTGTGCTGCATCTGTGTGTGAAGCATCGTCAGCTGAGAGCATTGAATGTTTTGGTGGAGAAGTTGGGTGAGCTTGTTTGTGCAAAGGATGATGATGGCGAGACAATACTGCATTTGGCTGTTAGGTGCAATCAACTTGAGGTAACTACCAACCCTTTTTTGTTTGTTGTATTAATTTGTCATTTTAATTTCACCATATTTTATCTATAATTCACGACTTAAATGTTTCTTAGTCTTGAACTACCCTATTTTGCCTACAATTTATAACAAAAGAACTCCCTTAATCATGAAATGATCATATTTTACCCACAATTCACAATTAATTTCAAAGAATTTTCTTTCATGAATTAAGGCTAATTTAGGCAAATTAAGGTCAAATAAGGGCAAAATAACACTTTAATTAAGTCAAAACTTACTTCTTTTTTTTATTTGTGGCTATTTTTATCTTTACAATATAAAAATGACTAATGCATACTTTTCATGGTACTACTTTTCATTGACTTAGACTATTCTTTTAGCTGATATGCTGCTTCAGTTTGATCTTTATATTTTAGATTTCTGTTGAATCTTGTATTTATTTTTGGATAACATTATTGGAGAGATTGAGATGTGTTAAATTACGTACAGGCGTGTCTTTTTTTTTTTTTCTTCAAATTTTTGGGGCTACAAACTACAATGATAAAATTCTATAAAACACTAATTTAAATTAGTATTTTATAGAATTTTAATTTAGGAGTTATAGGGATAAAGTAGTGATTTTGTTATTATTTTTATTATTATTTTATTCGAAAGCTATAAAGTGTAAAGTACAAATTATGAATAGAATTACACAATTTTTATTCAGACCGGTCCAGCCTAGTTTTGACCTTTGGCCCAATGGGCTTAGGATACAACTTTGAGGGTGCCTGCGTTGGAGGTCACCGTCTTCACATTAATTAATCCATATGTCCACTTTTTTTAATTATTTTCATATTTTGTTTAACAAAATTAAATTTGTATATTTTTTAATAAAAAAATATATATTAAAATTATATCAAAATTCTTACTAATGTGAACTCTATAAATAGACACAAAATCTTATGTACAACCGGTTGTATGATACAACCATTTCTTACCCTATCAAGATCCAACCAACTTACTATATATATTTACTCCAGATGAGTAAGGATATTGGTCTTGGATGATCTGATTGTATCACACAACTGGTTGTACAGGAAATCTCCTCATAAATAGAACTCAAATTTGTGTTTATTCTCACATACAAACTAAATTTCTATATTTCACATTCTGTTTAGTTTTTTTCTCATATTTATTTTCATTTTGAGTTATGGATCCAAATCATCCTAATTTTTTTAATTCAAATTTCAAAAATTATCCAAATTCTCAAGATTACCCTAACTTTCAAGATTCTACAAATTTTACATCTTATCCAAAAGAAAAATATGTAGGTTGGCTTGGTGTCACTAATGAGAGTAGAAATTATATTAGGTTGTGGGTTGTGTAGGTGGATGAGAAATAAATGAATATTTTATTAAAAAGTTGAGTTAGGTTGAGTTGGATGAGTGTCACGACTGTGAATAGTTTAACATATTGTCATGAGTTCAAAAATAAAATAACATGAGTAATAGTTGATACCAAAAATAATGCACTTGTTGGTTAATTTTAATGTCCGAGGTTAATAAAAGTCTCATTTTCGATTTCATGTTACAAACTATAAAATTATCAGGTGATCTCCTGTGAAACCGACTTCACAATAACATTATGTTGACATACAAATGACACTTTAAAATGATAAATTATCAATTGTAGGTTGAAGTAGTGATATTGTAAAGCCAGTTTCACCATGAACCAGGTTCACAGGATCGTTTTTCTGTAAAATTATTTGTTCAATGGAAAAAAAAAAAGAATTTCAGCTATTAATAGTATGAAAAATCACAGATGATAAGATACTTGGTGCAAAGAACTAAACTAGACAAGGAGATGACGAATTCAATGGGCAAAACAGCGTTGGATATCTTGAAGGAGAGCCCTCGAGACCCAATCACCTATCCAGAAATCAGAAAGATCTTGAATAGTTTATCAGATCGTTCAAAATTGCTGGGAATCCTCCCCAAGATGACCGACATCACAATGGTGGTGGTCGTCCTCATCGCCACCATGGCCTTCCAATCCGTCCTCCAACCCCCGGCGGCGTGTGGCAGGACGACACGTCATCGCACAAAGCCGGCGAAGCTGTGATGGCATACACACATCCCAAGATGTATAAGCACTTCGTCAATGCCAACACCACGGCGTTCGTTTCATCTCTCATCACAATCATGCTCATCACCACCGGGCTGCCGCTGGAGCACTTCTTTTTTCTGGCGGTGGCCACGACGGCGATGTGGCTGTCGCTGACGTCGCTCGCGGTGGGCTATGGGGCTTCGTTGATCATGACCACTCCTAACGAAGAGCAAACGCTTGGGTATATTGTGGCGGCGGTGGTGTGTGTTTTCCTTAGCTTCATTCTGTTGCTAGTTCTCTACCTTTGTATCAATGGCTTGCAATCCTCGTGGAGGAGAAAATCTCGTTATGAATATAAACGTCTACGACATCTGATTTGAGTGTAGTTGCAGAGGAAGGAGAGGTATTATTATTTTCTTGAATAATTGCGGAAAGCATATGCGCGAGAGATGTTCGATCAAAAGTCTCTGTGACCGGTTTTTACGCCAATAAATTATGATCGTTTGTAGTCTTCATATTGTAGATTATACTAGCATTTTCACCCGAAGGAAATTAATTTTATATTTGTTTTTTTTTTGGTATAAAATAACATTTTTTATCTTCAACTATAATCAATAACTAATAATATTATATACTTTATCCGTCAACGAAAGAACTTCCTATCTTTCCTTTTTGGGACGTCCACAAAAAAACTTCCTACCTATTTTTGGAATATACCCCACCACTTATAATTACTCTTACTTTTCACTTTTCACAACTCTCAATATTAATTATAACACATTTTCACAACTTCCAATACACTCAACTACATTTTCTCCAATCTCAATATACTCAACAATATTTTTTCTTAAAACCTGTGCCACTCCCTCCTAGGAAGTTCCTTTCATGGACGGAGGGAGTATTTTTTTCTATTTTCTTCAATGATATAAATTACTATGTTTAAAGGCGGCATCGGTTTTGGTTTTGAAGCAGAGTTGTTAGCCATCATTACTGCCAGGGACAGAGCCAGGAATTAAGTTCGGGGGGGGGGGGCTGACCGCCCCCCAAGAGATTTTTTTGGGCATTCTATATTTTTAAGGTATTTTTTTAATTAAAATACGAGCATAATACTAATAATAACGAACAATATTTTCATTGATTATATAGTTTCAATATATCACAAAATGTTTTTTGGACATTCCGTATATTTAAGACATTTTTTATTAAAAGGCAAGCATAATAATAATAATAATAACAAACAACATGTTCATAGATTATATATTTTCAATATATTATAAATTAGTTTCAATACATTATAATTTTTTTTAGCATTTCATACATATTAGGCATTTTTTATTAAAAGACAAGTATAATACTAATAATAACAAACAATATTTCATAGATTATATAGTTTTAAATAACAGAATTATCCTTAAATTAAGTATATATGAGAGAATATAATAACCAAATACTCTTTTATAAAACAAAATTATTTTATAATAGGTATAAACATATATCTATATATGTTTTAAAATTAAAAAAAAAAAAAAAAAAAAAAAAAACTCAAAATTTGGGAGGGGGCTCTAGCCCCCCCTACCCCGTCAACATTGCTCATGACCGTGGTTGACTCTATGTATGTCGTTCGCTTGTTAGAGACTCGTTCCATGGATGTTCCTTGGCGCGTCATGGTGTCTTGGAAACATATTCTTCATCTTCTCCCGGATTTTAATTTGTTGGTCACTCACATTTATAGGGAGGGAAATATGCCAACTGATATTTTGGCTAATGGTGAGACAAAGGAGGGCTGGTGGCCTTTTGCTATTAAAGAGATTCGTCAAGCTATTGCTAGAGATATATATGTCGACCCATGCATAGTCATGTTAGAGTCGTTCATTAGATGCTGCTCATTTTCTTGGTGCTCGGTGGCGCTTCATGCAGTTTGGTTGTGGTTGTGGCAGGAATGGCTTCGGTCTACCTGGCTTAGTTCTCGGCTAGTTTTGATGAGGGTGCAAGCTGCGGTGTGTGTTGGGAGGCCGCATGCGGACTTCGACGGCTTTTTTGTGGTATAGTTGTAGTTATGTTTTGCACTTCCTTCTTTGGGCGGCCCCCCTTGAGTTTCTTGGTTGGTTGTTTGGTTGGGATCATGTGATTTGGGATGGAGCCTCTCCCGGGTTCTTGGGTGCGCTCATATATAGCTGGGATCAGGGACGGAGCCAGGAATTAAGTTCGGGGGGGGGGGGGGGCTGAACTTGTACGGGGGTTCGGGGGCGGTAGCCTCCGAGATTTTTTTTTTGGGCATTCTGTATATTTAAGGTATTTTTCATTAAAATACGAGCATAATACTAATAATAACGAACAATATTTTCATAGATTATATAGTTTCAATATATCACAAAACTTTTTTTGGACATTCCGTATATTTAAGACATTTTTTATTAAAAGGAAAGCATAATAATAATAATAACAAACAACATGTTCATAGATTATATATTTTCTATATATTACAAATTAGTTTCAATACATTATAATTTTTTTTAGCATTTCATACATATTAGGCATTTTTTTATTAAAAGACAAGTATAATAGTAATAATAACAAACAATATTTCATAGATTATATAGTTTTAAATAACAGAATTATCCTTAAATTAAGTATATATGAGAGAATATAATAACTAAATACTCTTTTATAAAACAAAATTATTTTATAATAGGTATAAACATATATCTATATATATTTTAAAATTTAAATTAAAAAAAAAACTCAAAATTTGGGAGGGGGCTCTAGCCCCCCCCCCTGGCTCCGTCCCTGGCTGGGATCCGAGGGGTCGGGCTCCATGGCCAGGGAATCCTCACAGTTTTTTCTGGTTGATGTTGAGAATGTTCACGTTTTTTTGGTTTTTTCTTTTAGGTTGTGGCTTGTTAGTTGTTTTTCGTTTGTGTCTTGCTTTTGTTTTTGGGATGTGAGAGTCGGGGTTTCTTTAGGACGATGGTTTGACTGGAGTTCTAGAAGTCACCTCAACTCAGCTCTCTTTCCTGCGAATTTTTCGTATCTTGTGATGGACGAGCACTCTTTTTCCTCTATATAAGTTTTTTTCCCTCTGGTTTTTGCTCAAAGATGTTTTAACGAGGCTCGGCCCTTAGTCTATATCTCTGTGCTTTCAAGGGTTTTCTAGGTTCTTGTTTTCCTTTTTCTTTTTATATAAGTCGTATTTTAATAATATAAATTACTATGTTTTAATAAACAAATCATGGGAAATAAGAGATGTTAGAAGATACTGAAAAAATTGATTAATATGTGAAATATGTGATGAGACGTGTGCCATAATGTGTTTTGCGCCTTGGAGGAACATTCACGTAAACATAAACATTAAAGCAATAAATCAACACAACAACTTGGTAATCAGGTTCAGTGAACCATCTACGTTTGGGAGCTTCGCCCAAGGGAAACAATTTGTGACCTGGAAATAAGTTACAAAATAGACTTATGCAATAAAATGCTAGATGTGGATAGGCGTGCACACCTTAGACATGAACCATATTCATCACCCAACTCCTTGATACACAAGAAACAAATAAACAAGCTAGAGTTTATACAAGTCCTTTACAAAGTACACTCAACAATGTTTACGTCAAAACAAACTATAGCGTCTAAAAAAAACTCACGATGGAGTTGCAGCCTACTGAACCGCAAAAGAGAGTAGCTAGAAAAAGATTGATGACTACATTAAAATTACAAGTGACAATGATCGGCCGCTGAACTACATTCTGTCGCAAACCAAAAATAAGATGAAAAGATTTGCAATAAATCGTCAAAATCAAACAAGAAAAATATTAAAGTCCATCTTGCTTCGTACTTAGATAATTTAGGACATTTTTCATAGTTTTTCATAAATTACATTTTAATTTATTCGTACTCTCTTGAAGCAACTCCTCCAAGATGTCAACATGCCCATTCATGGCTGCTGTAGAATGTGAATTCATAATTGCAGTTAGTTAAGTAAGGACTTGAAAGCAATTAACAATAGTTGGAGGGCTTTTGTGAAAAGCAGAAAGTTAGTTTGTTTTAACAAACTAACAGAATTCGACTTTGAGCAGAGCATCTTGCAGCTGTCTTTGTGAGCTCGTTACTTGATCATTTTATAAGTTTAAATACTTGATGTAATCCTCCTAGATCAGGTTAGAAGTTAGAAGAATTCTCTGAGAAGAAGAGTGAAAAAAGAGTGAGAAAAGTAGTCTTGTTTCAGGCTTGAGAGCTTTCATCTCTAGCTCTTCGTTGTGTAATTCTTTGTAACTTTTGATCGTGTTTAGTGCAAGTTCTTGGGTGATCTTCCGTGGATGTAGGTTTAACAACCGAACCACGTAAAAATCTGGTGTCTTCTTTCTTTATTTTCTTGTTCAATTCTCATCACAAACTTGAGTGTTAAAGTTGAGAGTTGAGAGAGTTGTTGCTGCGTTTTTCTGCATTGTTGCGTTTGAATTGAGTTGCTGCAATTGTTGTAACGTCAATTCCTAACAAAAGTGACGCCGTCTGTGGGAATCGAAGCGAGGCGCAGCAAGGTGTATTGCGATTGAAAGAAGAAAAAATCAGATCCACAAGTGTTTTGGGGTGTTTATTCCAGTTATGGCAGCTGCGAAGTTTGAGACCGAGAAATTCACGGGGAAAAATGATTTTTCCCTTTGGAGATTGAAAATGAAGGCGATTCTTACTCAGCAGGGACTTCTTGGTGCTCTAACAACCAAGAAACTCCCTAAGGGTGAAGAAGATGGTGGAAAACATCTTGAAATGATGCAAAAGGCTCACAGTGCTATCATACTGTGTTTGGGAGATAAAGTCTTGCGTGAAGTTGCAAAGGAAGAGACAGCAGCAGGAGTTTGGGAGAAATTGGAGAGCCTTTATATGACCAAATATTTGGCAAATAGGCTCTACATGAAGAGGAGACTGTATTCCTATAGGATTACAGAGGATAAAGCAATCTTGGATCAATTAGATGACTTCAATAAGGTAGTTGATGATCTTGCAGACATTGAAGTCAATCTTGAAGATGAGGATAAAGCCATTCTTCTCCTGAATGCTTTACCCAAATCATATGATAATCTAAAGGATGCCATGCTCTATGGTAGAGAGGCCTCCATTACTCTTGAAGAAGTGATTAATGCCCTGAAATCAAAAGAACTCCAGAAAGCTGCAGACTCCAAACCAGAAGCTCCAAATGAGAGTCTGAATGTCAAGGGAAAATTCACAAAGGGAAAGTCAAAGAAACCATGGAAAGATAAGCAAAAGTCTGGGCAGAATTCAAAGGGAAATGATGATGACACCAAGGACAACAGGAAGTGTCATTACTGCCTAAAGCCTGGCCACATAAGGAAGGATTGCTATAGTTGGAAGAGAAAACAAGCTCAAAAGGGAGCTGCACCTGATACTGCCGACATTGCAGAACAACTTCAAGAAGCAGAAGCTTTAAACATAATCTCTTCCAAACCTGGATCTGAATGGATTCTTGATTCAGGTTGTTCTTTTCATATGTGTCCAACTAAATCCTGGTTTTGTGATTTGCAGGAAGAAAGCTTGGGATCAGTGATACTAGGAAATGATGAAGTATGCACTGTTAAGGGATTCGGCTCAGTAAAACTCAAGCTTCATGATGGCTCCATCAGAATGTTAACTGAGGTCAGGTATATTCCCAGTCTCAAGAGAAACTTAATTTCCCTTGGTTTTCTGCAAGCCAAAGGCTATGAGTTTAAGTCTGATAAAGATAGTTTGCTTGTGATTAAGGGTTCTAGAACTATCATGAAAGGCATGAGAATGCATAGTTTATATCATTTGATTGCTTCTACTATAACAGGTGAAAATGAGAACATTGCTAATAATGATACTATGATATGGCATGCTAGACTAGGTCATGTTAGTGAAAAATGACTTACTGAACTTAAGAAACAAGGCACTCTTAAGCTACAACATGATATTAAAATGCATGATTGTGAAGCATGTGTATTGAGTAAAAGTAAAAAGTTGTCATATCCAATAGGCAAACATACTTCTACTGCTCCACTTCAATATGTGCATGCTGACTTATGGGGTCCTTCTAAGACCACCACAGTAGGTGGAGGAAACTACTTCTTGTCTTTTGTTGATGACTATTCCAGGAAAGTTTGGGTTTATGTGATTAAAAATAAAATAAATGTGTTTGATAAGTTTGTTGAGTGGTGCAGCCTAGTTGAAAATGAGAAGAATTCTAAACTTAAATGTCTAAGAACAGACAATGATTTAGAATTTGTATCTGAAAAGTTTCAAGACTACTGTAAAGCAAAAGAAATCAAGAGGCACAAATCTGTTCCTGGAAATCCACAGCAAAATGGGGTGGTTGAAAGGATGAACATGGCCCTCTTAGAGAGAGTCAGATGTATGCTATCCAGCTCTGGAATGGCAGCAAGGTTTTGGGGAGAAGCTGTTGTTACTGCAGCCTATCTCATAAATAGTTGTCCTTCATCAGCAATTGAGTTCAAAACCCCTGAAGAGAGATGGACTGGAAGGCCTGCAGATTACACAAATTTGAGGAAATTTGGGTGTCTTGCTTATATGCATATAAAGCAAGATAAGTTGGAACCAAGAGCATTGAAATGTGTAATGATACGATACCCTAGTGGTGTAAAAGGTTACAAACTATGGTGCATTGAGGCTGGAAAAGGAAAAGCTCTGATCAGCAGAGATGTTATCTTCAGAGAAGAGATCATGCCTTTTAAAGGGGAGAACTCTGATACAGATTTTGAGGTGGAGTCTTCAAAGGCTGAAACTAATTCTGAAAATGCAAATAAGAATGTGGCTGTTAAGGAAGAAGTTGATGCTGAACAAGGAGATGATGTTTCAGACCAAGGTGGAGATGATCTACATGAGTATCAACTTGCAAGAGACAGGATCAGAAGAAGCATCAAACCTCCTGCCAGATTTGCTGAAGCAGATCAGATATCATTTGCATTAACAGTTGCTGAGAAAATTAGCTACCAAGAACCCAAGATTTACAAAGAAGCTATATCTTGCAAAAAGTCAAAGTTTTGGATTGAAGCTATGAATGAGGAAATTCAATTCTCTGATCAAGAACAAGACCTGGAAACTTGTTCCTAAACCAAAGACACAAAGGTGTGTAAGCTGCAAATGGTTGTTTAAAAGAAAAATTGAGGTCATTGATGGAAAGGAAACATTGAGGTATAAAGCTAGGTTGGTGGCTAGAGGTTTTACTCAACAAGAAGGGATAGACTTCAATGAGATCTACTCTCCAGTTGTAAAGCACAGTTCAATTAGGCTTCTACTGTCAATAGTAGCTCAGTTTAACCTTGAATTACATCAACTGGATGTGAAGACAACTTTCCTCAATGGTGAACTAGTGGAAACTATCCATATGGATCAGCCTGAAGGCATTAGTGTTCCAGGGAAGGAGTCTCAAGTATGCTTGTTACAGAAGTCTTTGTATGGACTTAAGCAAAGTCCAAGACAATGGAACAAGAGGTTTGATGAGTTTATGCTGAGCATAAATTTCAGAAGGTCTTCTTATGATAGGTGTGTATATCTTAAAGAAGCTAAAGATGGTAGTTTTGTATATCTACTACTATATGTTGATGATATGCTAGTGGCTAGAAAATCAATGAATGAAGTGAATGCAGTTAAGAGAGCTTTAAATTCATAGTTTGATATGAAGGATTTGGGGGAAGCAAGGAGGATCTTAGGAATGGATATTAAGAGGAATAGAGAGAAGTCAGAGCTTATTCTCATTCAGTCTGATTACATTAGTAAAGTTCTTAAGAAATTCAGGATGCATGAAGCTAAAGCTATTGGTGTACCTCTCCCACAACATATCAAATTGGAGGAAAAGCAAAGGCCACAAACTGACAGAGAGAAGGTGGAGATGGAAAATGTTCCTTATTCTAATATAGTTGGGAGCATTATGTATACTATGGTCTGTACTAGACCTGATTTAGCTCACTCAATTAGTGTGACCAGTAGGTTCATGTCTAATCCAGGAAAAGCTCATTGGGAGGCTCTAAAGTATATTCTGAGGTACTTGAAGGGAACTCTTAATGTTGGAATTTTGTTCAAACAACAGAATGACAGACATGGAGAAGCCTTACATAGATTTGTTGATTCAGATTATGCTGGGAGCATTGATACCAGGAAGTCTCAAACTGGATATGTCTTTACTTTGTTCAACTCTGCTGTCAGTTGGAAATCTATGCTTCAGTCCGTGGTTGCTCTCTCCACAACTGAGGCAGAGTATATTGCTGTCACTGAGGCAGTTAAAGAAGGATTGTGGCTTAAAGGTATGGTGCAAGAGATGGGTATTGTTCAAGGCTCTGTTACTATATTATGTGATAATCAAAGTGCAGTACATCTTGTTAAACATCAGGTATTTCATGAACGCTCTAAGCATATTGATGTGAAGCTGCATTTTGTCAGAGATATAGTTGAGAAAGGTGATGTTAAAATAGTTAAAATAGGCACTGAGGATAATGCAGCAGATATGCTTACTAAAGCATTACCTAAGAACAAGTTTGAGTACTGCTGTGAATTGGTTAAGCTTAACTCTCATGAGGAGAGTAATCTGTCAAAGTGAGCTAGCAGGTTGAAGGTGGAGATTGTTGTAGAACTACACTGATGATTCAAGGTGGAGAATTGTAGAATGTGAATTCATAATTGCAGTTAGTTAAGTAAGGACTTGAAAGCAATTAACAATAGTTGGAGGGCTTATGTGAAAAGCAGAAAGTCAGTTTGTTTTAACAAACTAACAGAATTTGACTTTGAGCAGAGCATCTTGCAGCTGTCTTTGTGAGCTTGTGACTTGATCATTTTATGAGTTTAAATACTTGATGTAATCCTCCTAGATCAGGTTAGAAGTTAGAAGAATTCTCTGAGAAGAAGAGTGAAAAGAGAGTGAGAAAATTAAAGTAGTCTTGTTTCAAGCTTGAGAGCTTTCATCTCTAGCTCTTCGTTGTGTAATTCTTTGTAACTTTTGATCGTGATTAGTGCAAGTTCTTGGGTGATCTTCCGTGGATGTAGGTTTAACAACTGAACCACGTCAAAATCTGGTGTCTTCTTTCTTTATTTTCTTGTTCAATTCTCATCACAAACTTGAGTGTTAAAGTTGAGAGTTGAGAGAGTTGTTGCTGCGTTTTCTGTATAGCTGCGTTTGAATTGAGTTGCTGCAATTGTTGTAACGTCAATTCCTAACAGCTGCAATATGAATCGGGTTATTCATATCATGATAGTCTCGCCACCAGCACGCCTCTGGGGCTACTGACAACAACTTTTTCAAAAGTCAACAATATTCATTTGCAAAAGAAAAGAAAAAAAAAAGATCTTAATGCACTACAGAAAGCAACTGCAAATTTTCTTTCATAAACAGGTTCTCCACAACTTTTTATTCATCTCACTCATTACAAAATAGGAAAAAGACTAGAGTTTGAAACATTCCATATTACACATACTATTACATATTGGTGCATGGTGCTTGAAAAGCAAGTACATTTGAAATATTAGAATTAGGGACCAAACTAAACCTTATGAATCTAGTCTCTCATAGCGGACACTGGACCTTTAACCACAAAGTAGATAACAAATAGACCTCCAATGAAGTATACGGACAAAAACATGTACCTCAAACCAACTGGTTCTTCTCCGGGAGTGATGGCTATTATAGAAAATGCATAACTAACTGAAACACTAAAAGCGGATGCAAACATAAAAATCATGGCCAAAGTGGAGAAACGACGGCTTTGGAATGGCAGTCCGGTCATGATGAGCAAGATTGTGAGGAGAGATACTACGAAAGCTATGGTGTTAAAAACCACGAACACATACATGTACCATTCGTCATAAGTAGATGCCAAGATGGCTTCACCGGCTCTGGTTGTGTTCTTGTTTTCACCGGCTATGGTTGTGTTCTTGTTTTCATTTTCTTGCCATACGCTGCCCGGGGGGGCGATACCCGCCTGGAATGCCATGGTGGCTATCAGGACTAGGACCACCAAAACGGATTCGCCCATCCGGGCGGATAACAGCTTTGTTGGATCTGGCAATTTTTTCAACATGTTTTTTATTTCGGAATCTCTACTTTTGTCTTCCGGGCTCTTACTCTCACGCAAGATTTTCAGCTCCGTCTTGCCCATGGAATTCGGTGTTTGCGTCCTCATTATTTTGTATTCCACCAAGTATTTTACAATCTGAGGCATCATCACTTGGGAATTGTAATGAAATGAAATATATAAATTTTTATCACACAATTAGTATATACTACCTTGGTCCACAAAGTGCATACAACATTAAGTTCGGCATGAGTTTTGTTAAAACATAGTATTATCATTTTAGGATTGAACCTAGAACAAAGAAGGATAGAAGAAGGATAGAAGAAGATTGTTGATTTCTTTTTTTCTTGATGTTTCTTGCTTATACAATCATCCCCTTTTATAGTATTAAGAAGGGAGCTGATATTCTAAAACATCATGAGGATCCCTACAACATCATGAGGATCCCTATAATTAAGGGATCCTTGATTATCTTTTGACTAACTTTACATGCTGCTTTTTCTTTTGACTAACTTTGGAATCTTATTCTCAACACTCCCCCTCAAGTTGAGTGACGGGATTTCCGATACTCAACTTGGAAAGAACTTCTGAAAAACTTTTGAAGTCCACAGCCTTGGTTAAGATATCAGCGAGCTGATCTTCGGACCTCACAAACGGGAGCTCCACAATCTTTTCCTCAATCTTTTCCTTGATAAAGTGCCTATCCACTTCTACATGTTTAGTTCTATCATGTTGAACTGGGTTCTCAGATATGCTGATGGCAGCCTTGTTGTCACAGTACATTTGGCACGTCTTTGTTGGGTGTAGGCCTAATTCCATCAACAATCTTCTTAGCCAAAGGACTTCGGTTAACCCACTCTTGATTCCTCTGAATTCTGATTCTGCACTTGAGAGAGCAACCACCTTTTGTTTCTTTCTTCTCCATGAGACTAGATTTCCTCCCACAGATGCAAAGTATCCAGCAGTTGACTTTCTGTCATTCGGGTTTCCTGCCCAGTCAGCATCGGTGTAAGCTTGTACTTCAAGATGTCCAGTCTTTTTGAACAGCACTCCATAGTCAAAGGTCTTCTTCAAATATCTCACAATTCTGAGCGCAGCTTCCATGTGGTCAGCCTGTGGTTGGTGCATGAATTGACTAACAACACCAACAGCATAAGCAATGTCAGGTCGAGTATGAGATAGGTAGATAAGTTTCCCTACCAGACGCTGATATTGTCCTCGATCGGCTAACTGAGCTCCTTCCACAATTTGTAGCCCATGATTTATAATAATAGGAGTTTCTGCTGGCTTGCAATCTAGCATTCCAGTTTCAGCTAGGAGATCTAGAGTATACTTTTTCTGGTTGATGAAGATCCCCTTCTTTGATCTGAGAACTTCAATTCCGAGGAAGTATTTTAGTTTTCCTAAGTCCTTCATTTCGAACTCTTTGAACAAGCTTTCTTTCAACTTCTGAATCTCCTCTGTGTCATCCCCTGTTATGATCATGTCATCAACATAAATGACCAAACAAGAGATCAAATCACCTCGTTTCTTTAAGAATAAGGTGTGATCTGAGTTGCTTTGCTGGTACCCAAACTTCTTCATGGCTGCGGTGAATCTTCCAAACCAAGCTCTGGGAGACTGCTTGAGCCCATATAAGGTTTTCTTCAACTTGCAAACTTCACCTTCTCCAAAATCTCCTGAAAAACCTTGAGGCACCTCCATGTAGACTTCCCTCTCTTCTTCAAGCTCTCCATGAAGGAAAGCATTTGTAACATCGAACTGATGAAGATCCCAGTCTTTATTAGCAGCAATTGAGAGGAGTACTCTGACAGTGTTCATTTTTGCAACAGGTGAGAAGGTCTCCTCATAGTCGATCCCATACATCTGTGTGTATCCTTTTGCGACCAATCGAGCTTTGTAACGCTCAATAGATCCATCCAGTCTCCTTTTGATTGTGAAGACCCATTTGCATCCTACAGTTTTCTTCCCCTTTGGTAGTCTACACTTCTCCCATGTATGGTTTCGATTTAGTGCACCTATTTCGTTCTTCATGGCATCTCTCCAATGTGGAATCTTTAAAGCCTGTTCCGCATTTTTCGGGATCTCTTCGTCATACAAAGCTACTTCATAGGCAGCTGCAGTTTTGGAAAGGTTCCCTTTGGCGATACCCCCAATAGAATATCGAGAATTTCTCCCAGCTTTTTCGGGGGTGTATCGTTTCGGAGGAACACCTCGTGTACTCCTTGGCGGTAGCACATATCTCCCCCTATCTTCCTCTGCTGTACACATATTTTCCTGTTCCACTTCTTCATCTTGAAAGATAGGATTAGTAAGCTCGGAAGGTAAGATGGTGGGTTCAGACATTCTTACCCCAGATATCAGATTAGGAGAAGATCTAGGCGACTCATGTAGTGGATTGGATTGTTCATATGTAGATGAAGTATGCTCGGTGGCCAGGTTAACTTCCTCTGTTGGATCTGCTTCCGGATCCGGCTTTGGCAACCAGCTTAACAGGTCAATTATACTCTCTTTCTCTCTCTCCCCCTGACTGGTAAGATGGTTGTTGTAAAAGTATTCTGTTTCTAAAAAATTGCAGTTCATGGTGGTTAGGATTTGACGGGTTTGAGGATTGTAACACCGATACCCTTTTTGATTGACCCCGTAACCAACAAAGACACACTTAAGAGCACAAGGAGAGAGCTTTGTTCGTTCATGTTTAGGAATATGAACGAATACAGAACTCCCAAAGATACGAGGTTGAAGAGTAAGGGTTTCAGGTATCTCAGCAAGGGTAGATAATTTTTGCAAAGGGGTTTTAAGCTGGAGGGTTCTGGTGGGGAGACGGTTTATAAGGTAAACAGAGGTTGCAACTGCTTCTGGCCAAAATGAGGTGGGTACTTTTGACTCAATCATCATGGCTCGAGTCATTTCAAGTAAAATTCGATTTTTTCTTTCAGCAACACCATTTTGTTCAGGAGTATGGGGGCATGTAGTTTGATGGATTAAACCTTTTTGGTGACAAAAATGTTTCATGGAATGATTAATAAACTCCCCCCCATTATCTGTTCTAAGGGTTTGAATATTTTTCTGAAATTGAGTTTGCACCATGGTATAGAAATGAGTAAACTTTTCAAAAACTTCAGATTTGTGTTTTAGAAAATATACCCACGTCATCCTAGTGCAATCATCAATAAAGAGCAAAAAATATCTAAAACTTTGACCCCCCATGATAGGTGACGGACCCCAAACATCGGAATGAACAAGTGAAAAAATCGAGTTTACTTGAGTATTATTAGGCTTAAAAGATTGTCTGTGACTTTTGGCCAAAATACAAGTCTCACAAGATAAACCCTCAGTTTTCATAAGTTTAGGAAATAAAAGCTTAAGATAACCCGTGGAAGGATGCCCTAAACGTCGGTGCCAAAGCCAGGCTTCCCGGTCTGCAGTTCCGTGAGCCAGCATCACCTTGCCTTGTTGAGCTATCTCATCCACATAGTACAGTCCATCCCGCTCAGTGCCACGCCCAATAATCTCTCCCGTTCTGATATCCTGAAGAAGACAGAAATGGGGATGCATGAGCATAGTACAGTTTAGTTCCTTTGTAACATGACTGATAGACAGTAATTTGTGTGAAAGAGATGGAACATATAGGCAATTAGATAATTTTAAAGTGGGAGTAATTTCTATAGTTCCGGCTCCTTCAACTTTAGCCAATTCACCACTAGCAGTTTGGACATGGATTCTAAAGGATTGTGATGACTCAACGATATTGGTTTTATCAAATGTCATTGTATCTGTGGCACCACAATCAAAAATCCATCCTTGATCCCTATCTCCTGTTTTATTTGATACTTGGTAGGCACGAGAGGTATTTATGGAATTTATGTAAAAATATGGGTCATTTTCAGATTTGTTGAAAACTTGGGGTTCTCTATGTAATTCATCTGAATTTAGGGGCTCAAAATAATTTGAATGGGGTGCATTTTGTGATTTATTCGAACTTGTGGACCGAAAGGGAATAAAATGGGGTTTATTTTGGAATTTTCGAAAAGTTGGAGGGTTTAGTGGATATCCACCAAACCCTATACCTTCTTCTTCCCCCATTTGCGCCGCTATACCTTCTTCTTCCCCCATTTGCGCTGCCTCCCTCACAGCCGCTGCTCCCCTTTTCTCGCCCATCGGATGATGGCTGCCGCCCACCGCCACTGCCGCTGCTCCCCTTTTCTCGCCCATCGGATGATGGCTGCCGCCCACCGCCACTGCCGAGCCGGCGATTTCTTGGCTGTCAACGGTCACGGCTACCTTCACTTTAGCTGTTCCTCGGTTTTTGTCCCACCATTCGGGATAACCCACGATCTGAAAACACATCTCTTTTGTGTGTCTCTGCATCCCACAATGGCTGCAATAAAGTTTCGACTTGTCCTCCTTCTTTCGTTGCGACGGGGCGCCGGAGAACAGGGGTCGAGCAGTTGATTGGTGGCGGTTGATTGGTGGCGGTCCTTCTGACCGTGAGAACAGGGGTCGAGCAGCAGCAAGACCCGTGCCGATTCCTCCCTGTGATGCGATCTCCAAGTCGGCGTGGTTGGTTGCCGGTTGCAAAATCAGTAGCCGGGCGGCCTCCCGTCTTACTTTAGAAAATGCCGATTCAGCTGAGGGAGAGGGAGATTCCTTGAGGATATCTCGCCGGATGTTATCGTATCTCGCATCTAATCCCGATAGGAATTGGAATAGTCGCCGGCTTTCAATCAATTTCCGGTACTTTGTGATTCCCTCTTCGCAACAATCGATGGGATTAGGTTCTCTTCTGTCGATATTGAGCCAAATCGCCTGTAAGTTGTTCCAATAATCCTCCAATGTTAGTTGCCCTTGATTTACTTTGTTTGCTCTTACTTCCAGATCATAAATCTGGAGTGGATCAGTAGTTCCACTTCCATATGTAACGGCCAAGCTATCCCATACGGCTTTAGCAGTTTGGTGTTGGGCGAAATTGAGTACTAACTTCCCTTCCATGTTCTGTAGCAGCCATGAAAACACGGACAAATCTGCTTCTTCCCATTTGTAGTAGTCGGAATCCGTTGTTTTTGGTGGTGGTGGTTTGCCGGTTATGTGACTGGATTTGCCTCTGCTCCCTATGGCCACCTTCATAAGACGGGCCCATACGGCATAGTTGTTGCCGTCCAGCTTGAATCCCAGCGAGACGTTGTTTGAGTTTTGTACCAGATTTGCAATCTGTACCGTTAACTCATTTGGATTTGTTGTTGTTGTTTCACTCTCACCCTCTGACATGTTGTGGGAGTTCTGTTTTTTTTTCAGGAAGAGGGGCTGTTCAGCCTTGATTCGAGACAAAGGTTTGTAGAAGGTATAGGAACAATGATGAAAAAAAAACTGAGTTCCATGGTTAATCCTGCTCTGATACCATGTTAAAACATAGTATTATCATTTTAGGATTGAACCTAGAACAAAGAAGGATAGAAGAAGGATAGAAGAAGATTGTTGATTTCTTTTTTTCTTGATGTTTCTTGCTTATACAATCATCCCCTTTTATAGTATTAAGAAGGGAGCTGATATTCTAAAACATCATGAGGATCCCTACAACATCATGAGGATCCCTATAATTAAGGGATCCTTGATTATCTTTTGACTAACTTTACATGCTGCTTTTTCTTTTGACTAACTTTGGAATCTTATTCTCAACAAGTTTTAATAAAATAGTTGGTGAATGTGGATGGATATAGTATTAATCTTATATATTCTACTCCCTCCGTCCCAATTCAATAGGCCACAAGGCTTAGACATGAATATTAAGAAATGAATAATTTATAATAATGATGAGGAGTAATATATGCAGAGCAGATGAATGGGCTTGGACAGAGGAATCACTCGGGTCAGAGGGATCGTTGAGGTCAGAGGAATGCTCCACTCCTAGACAGTCAATGGCAGAAACGACCACTTTACCCGGGAAGCGTCAGAGCAGAGGAATTCGCAGAGGAATCCAGAACTCCCCGATACACACAGTTCTCTGTCTCTGAGCAGAGGAATGAGCGAAGGCAGGTGAAATTACCATAGTACCCCTGACCACGCGGGGAACGTGACTTCAAGACTGAAATTACTATTTTGCCCCTAAAGTGTACTCTATAAATACCCATGCACTTGTACCATGTATTTTTGACGTGCGCACTTCTCAATACAACGAAAAACTCCTTTTTGTTCTTGGCACTTCAATTCCACTCGACTCTCTTTCGATTCTCACATTCGATACTAGGTAAAATTCACAATCCGATCACGATTCACCGGTTAGAACACTACCCACTCAATTACGATTCACCAAATAAAATAGGAGAGAGAAAATAACTTTTTTTGAGGTTATAGTTGTCAAAATAATAGGAGAGAGAAATGTAGATATTCTTTTTCAAATGAGAAAAGAGGTAATTATGTGTGGGCCATAATGACAGATGGTATAAACATATTGAATTGGAACGTTCAAATAAGGAAATGTGACATATTGAATTGAGACGGATGGAATATGAATTATAGCAAGTTAAGTGGAATGATAACTAATGAAATATCATACTGAAACGATGAAGACATGAACAAACAAAACATGGAGTTGGCGCTTGATTACCTCAAGCTGATTGGACCTTGCAGCCAAATGCAAGAGTGTCTCCCCATCATCATCCTTTGCATGCACAAGCTCTCCCAATTTCTCCACCAAAACCTTCAATGTCATAAGCTGACCGTGTTTCACACACAGGTGAAACACAGTCTGCCCGCGATGCAATCTCTCCATAGCAGGCAAATGACTCTCTTCAAGCAGCACCTTCAACACCTCGTCATGCCCATTCATGGCTGCAATATGAATCGGGTTCATATCATGACAGTCTCGCCACCAGCACGCCTCTGGGGCCACTGATAACAACTTTCTCACTATCACAACGTTCCCTTGTGCTGCTGCAACGTGAAGAGGCGATGATTGTTGGGAGTCCAAATTTCGAGCTAGCTGTGGGTTGATGTTCAGCACCTCTTCAACAATGGATGCTTGCCCCCGCAGTGCTGCTATGTGCACAACATTTCTTGAACATGCAAATGAGACACTTTCAACAAGATAGGGATCTTCTTGAAGCAGTGTTTGAAGTGTTGTTAGATCCCCTTTTGATGCCGCATTGTAGAGTTTCTTTTCTACTGTTTCTCCCACCATTCTTCCCCACTAACTATATATTGATGGTTTCTTTTTTCTTTCTTTTTTTTCTCTCTCTCTCTCTCTTTAGCTAGTTTCTTAGTTTCTTTCTTCATCTTACAAAAATAATGCATATATATAGTACATAAACAAGCTCTCTCTCTCTCTCTCTCTCTCTCTCTCTCTCTCAAGAAAGCCGCCGTGCATGGAAATGTTCAAACAAAGACCTCTGTTAGGACTACTGATCGAAAAGAAGATTCTGCCCAATTTCCTACTTCTCAATTGCAAGATAGGATCCATATGGAATCAATATTAAAAACAGGTGGCTTAATTTATTCTACAAAAGACAACTAAAAAAAAGTTGTCTGTATATTGGAGATTAGTACATACGTGGAGAAGAATGGGTATTAAGTTGAGATAAATTTGCAACTTTATTGACTAGTTGCTCGCAGAAAGCGTAAGTGGTCTTGCAAGCTCATATTGTCTTAATCAAATGTACAAGTTGTTGCATGGCCACAGTCCCTCGTGACCAGAATAAATAAAAGTACATTTATATCAATGAAATAACGGGAAAAAAAAGAGTTAAAAAGACATTTAATTTGGACTTTATCACAATGGAATCTATTTCAAATACTAGTTTGAGATTTAATATTGTTTAAGAATAGCCTAGACAAATAAAAATAGTATCATTTGAACTAAATTATTAACTTCGTTTGATTCATATCACGGTTGAGTTGGCGAAATTCGAATAAAAATACAATTAATTAATCATATATTTGATCAATCTATACCTCTATACCTATTATAAAAGTGCAATGTTTTACAAAATTTGATTTGCCTATTATGTCCCTCATATATATACTTAATTTAAGGTCAATAGTATATTTTAATATAATATACATATAATAAATCTTAAAAATATATTATGGTTATGTTTTGTATTTCAATAATTATTTAAGTGGTAGTATCTATTAAAACTCTTCATCTACATAATTTAGTATCTTTTTTATTTTGTAAATTTAATAAGAGTAGACTTTAAAAAAATGCCCAAATTAGAATTGTACAAATAAAAATTTTCTTTTAAGATAAAAATAACTTAAAAATTTATCATTTTACCCTTCATATAAAAAATTTAAAAATTATCCATTAATTTTTTAATTGTGATTTCAAGTGTTTGAACTCGAATTCACAACCAATACTATTTCTGGTATATGAAAAATAAATGTCACTTAATATATACCTTCATAGATATGTTTGATCTTTAGTACTTTTTACTCATATTCTTTCCCTTTTTTGCAAGACATGTACAAGTCTTATTCTCTATAACAACATATATATGCACAAATTTTGTATGTCCGACGATTTTTAAAAATCACTTAGATACTAAATTATGTAGATGAAGAGTTTTAATAGATACTACCACTTAAATAATTATTGAAATACAAAACATAACCATAATATATTTTTAAGATTTATTATATGTATATTATATTAAAATATACTATTGACCTTAAATTAAGTATATATATGAGGGACATAATGGGCAAATCAAATTTTGTAAAACATTGCACTTTTATAATAGGTATAGAGGTATAGATTGATCATACCTCTTCAACAATGGCTACTTGCCCCCGCAGTGCTGCTATGTGTACAGCATTTCTTGAACATGCAAATGAGACACTTTCAACAAGATATGGATCTTCTTGAAGCAGTGTTTGAAGCATTGTTAGATAGATCCCCATTTGATGCAGCATTGTAGAGTTTCTTTTCTACTGTTTCTCCCACCATTCTTCCCCACTAACTATATATTGATGGTTTCTTTTTTCTTTCTCTCTCTCTCTCTCTCTCTCTCTCTCTCTCTCTAGCTAGTTTCTTAGTTTCTTTCTTCATGTTACAAAAATTATGTATGTATATATAGTACTTACACAAGCTCTGTCTCTCTGAAGAAAGCCGCGCGCCTTGGAAATGTTTAAACAAAGACCTCAAGAAGATTCTGCCCAATTTCCTACTTCTCAATTGTGGAAGATAGGATCTATGGAATCTATATTAAAAGGTGGTGGCATAATTTATTCTACAAAAAAAGACAATTAAAAAAAAATGCATGTATATTGGAGAATTAGTAGTATATATATATGTACAAAAGAATGGGGACCAACAAACAAAGTTGAGATGAATTTTCAACATGGCTAGTTGCACGCAGAAGCTTCGTCTTCTTGCAAACTCATATTTTAATAATCAAATGTACAAGTCGTTGCATGGCGGCAATCCTCCTCACCACAATAAATCAAAGTACTTTCATCAATAAAATAACGCGAAAAAAAGTTGAAAGAGAAGAGTGTTAATTTTGAACTTTTTCAAAATGCAATCTATTTCAAATATATCTAAGATTTAATACTATTAGGGTGTGTTTGTTTTTTATCCCTCTAAATGGAGGGATAATATAATAAAGTATAAATTTATCTCAGGGATCACACGTACATTTTCTATATCTTATTTGTTTTGAAGGATAATATATTTATTCACTCCTTGTAAAGTAATATAAAATTATACCACCATCTCTTAGCTAGGTATAAAATTATCCATTTCTCAAACAATAAGGTGCTGCCCAAAAAATTATACAACTGGCCCGATTTTTTTCATACATCAAAGCAAACAAGGTATAAGGTGGTAAATATAGCTCATTCATTCCTTATACTCAAAGCAAACATATCCTTGAAGATTAGCCTCGACGAATAAAAATAGTACCATTTCAACTACATTAACTGTTTTTGATTCATATCACAATAATTGGAGAAATTCAGAACAAAAATACACTTAATCATATAGTATTTTATTAATATATAAACAATAAATGCCACTTAATATACTTCATAAATATGCTTGATATTTCGTACATTTTACTCATGTTTTTCCCCCTTTTTGCAAGACATATGATGTACAAGTCTTCTTCTATGTAACAGCATATATATGCACAAGTTTTGTAGTTTTAATATATACAGATAGCCAAAAATATAAGTAGACAAACTTATAAAATCACATGCACTTATAAATCTATAACAAAAATAGCCAAATTTTAATGCAAATACTAACTTGCCCTCATGATGTAGACATAAAGTTATGTGATATAAAAATAAAATGAAAAATATATACTTTTTTAAGGGTTAATTGCCGTTAAATTCAAAAGCTTTTTGAGATTTCATGATATTCTCACCAACTTCAAAATCGGCATATGAATACACGAATTGAGAATCCGTTCTTAATGTTCCCAAAATTATTAACTCCGGCGAGATGAAGTGGCAATCACTGATTATGTGTCAAATACATGGCAATTAGGTATTACATGTCATTTTTTTAATAATCTTATTTTAATAAAATATAATAATTTATTAATAAATTAATCTACAAAAAAAATAAAAAAAACCTACCCCCATCCCCAAACATCCTGAAATTTGACCAGTGATGCTCGATTGCTCGACTCGCTATGATCGAATATGTCAAGCATAAGTACATTTTCTAAGAATGTCCGACCACTAATGATCGATTGTTCGATCGATTCGTAATGGTCAAGCATGTCAAGTATTAGTATATTTATACCACTAATGCTCGACTCGCAGAGGTCGAGCATGTCGAGCATTAATGTATTTACCATAAATACATTAATGCTCGACATACTCGAATCACAATAATCGAGCATGTCGAGCTTAATTTACTGTATGTACCACTAATGTTCAACATGCATTGGTCGAGCGCGTCGAGCAAAATTCACGATTTTAGTATAGTTTGTGATTTAAGTAAGGGTCCATTCAAGTTCAAAATTGGTACTTTTTATAATTTTCTTTTATAGTGGATAATTTTTATTTTTTGTCTTTGAGAATTGATAAAAGCAACCATTAAGCCTTACTTTTTTATGTCTTCAACGATATTTAAGCCGTGAAGACTTGTCTAGGGTTCAGCGATAAAAGCAACCATTAAGCCATACTAAGAGAACTATGCATTTTATATGTTCATACATGCATTAACACATTCTCTTATGACAATACTTCTTTTTATATTAATACAATTTAATGAATTTGATGATGTGATGTTTGAGAGCTACAAAACCACGTGCAGAATTTTGTAGGGTCAACCCTAACAGAAGTCTTTGTTTAAACTTTAAACATTTCCTGCAGGCGGCTTCCTTGAGGATTACTATATTAAACTCGCTCCGTCCCAAATGAAATGTCTTGTTTTTCTTTTTAGGTTGTCCCAATTGAAATATCTTATTTCTTTTTATGGAAAAAATTATCCTCAAAAAGTACAATTTTTGGACCCACATAACCTTTTCAACTCTACACCACACGAATTAATAATATAATTAATATTTTCCTAAATAATCGTGCTGAAAAGAAACAAGACATTTCATTTGGGACGGATGGAGTATTATATATGCATACATCATGTGTAATTAATGCGAAACTAGAGAAAAAAAAAAGAAATTAAAAAGTGAGGAATGAATATATAGTTAGTGGGTAAGAATAGTGTGAGAAGTAGTAGAAATTAAGAAACTGTACAAAACGTTGTATCAGAAAGGTATATATGTAAACAGCATTTGAACAACTGCATATTAGCAGTAGAACTGTACAAAATGCTGCATCAAAAAGGGATGTAACAACATTTGTACAATTGTTGAATAACGATATTTAATTAATTAATAAATAAAATTTTCACTCTCTACATGATTCAATTGCAGATAAAATTTCGCCCCTCCAAATAAATATCAGCCATAGAATTTGCGTATTGACACACATCATCGACGCACATGCAACTAATACTACTCTGGCATAAAAGAAGATTCTGCCCAATTTCGTACTTTTCGATTGCAAGATAGGATCCATGGAATCTATATTCAAAAAAGGTGGCTTAATTTATTCCACAAAAAAGACAATTTAAAAGTAGTTATCTATATATTGGAGAACTATATGTATAGTAGAGAAGAATGGGACAGGAGTAACAAACAAGTTGAGTGGTCTTGCACGCTTCGTGGTCTTGCAAGCTCATATTGTCTTAATCAAATGTAATAAGTTGTTGCATGGCCACAATCCTCCTGATGACCAGAATAAATAAAAAGTACATTTATCAATAAAATAACGGGAAAAAAGAAAAAAGAAAAAAGGTTAAACGAGAGTGTGTTAATTTTTAACTTTTTCACAATGGGATCTATTTCAAATATATCGTATAGTTGAGATTCAATATTGTTGAAGAATAGCCTTGACAAATAAAAATAGTATAATTGAAACTAAATTAATTAATTAACTTTATTTGATTCATATCACAGTTGAATTGGAGAAATTCGAATAAAAATACACTAAACCATATATTTTATCAATTTGTACCTATTACAAGAGCATTGTTTTACAAAATTTGATTTGCCTATTATATCCCTCATATATATTTAATTTAAGGTCAATTGTATATTTTAATGTATTATACATATAATAAATTTTAAAATATATAATGGTTATGTTTTGTATTTCAATAATTATTTAATTAATAGTATCTATTACTTTTGCTCATATCAAATATTAATTTTTCTAATAATAAATAGTATTACTTTTGCTCTTATCAGATATTACTTAATAGAAATATGACTTCTACTAATAATACTTTTGCTCATAATAAATACTATTTAATAGAAATATTACTTCTGGTCGTATCAAATATTACTTTTTATGATAACAAATTTATTGATATAAGAAAAGGTAATATTTGTTATTAGAAGAAGTTATATTTCCATTAAGTAATATTTTATATCAGCGAAAATAATATTTGTTATTAGAAGAAGTTGTATTTACTTGGAGTATTTTATATGAACAAAAATATTAACATAAATAAATACACTTCAACTATAAAAAAAATATAAAAAAAAACTACTCCCTCCGTCCCTGAAATAAGTTCCTCTTTTTCCTTTTTGGGACGTCCCCCAAATAAGTTCCTCTTTCTTTCTTTCCATTTTTGGACACCTACCCCACCACTAATAATACTTTATTTATTCTTACTTTTCACTTTTTCACAACTCCCAATACTAATTATAATATTTTTTCACCTTTTCACCACTCCCAATACTAGTATAACATATTTTTCTCCACTATCAATATATTTTAATATTTTTCCTTAAAACTCGTGCCGTCCCCAAAGAGGAACTTATTTTGGGGACGGAGGGAGTATAAAAAATGAAAAAAAAAAAAAAAACAAAAGTAACGCAAATAAACTAAAAAGAATAGCTCAAAAAATGTTTTAAAAAAAGAAAGAAGAAAAAAAAAACAAAACAAAACAAAAAAAACGCAAATAAACTGAAAGAAATAGCTTTAAAAAGGTACAAAAATAATGACGTCAATGAGACCACGCTCATTGTTTTATCCGGTCTCACCTCTTATTTTAGTTGGGACGGCTCAAAAATGAATACGCACCATTTAAGTTGGGACTGGGGGTGTAGTATTTTATAGAATTTTAATTTAGGATTTATAGCGATAAAGTAGTAATTTTGTTATTTTTTTATTATTTAATTTATTCAAAAGCTATAAAGAGTAAAGTGCAAATTATGAATAGAATTACACAATTTTTATGCAGTCAGATCCAGCCTAGTTTTCACCTTTGGCCCAATGGGCTTAGGACACAACTTTAAGGCTACCAGCAACGGTGACCCCAGCAGGGTGCCCGCCTTGGAGGTCACCGTCGCCACATTAACCCATATGTTTCCATGTGTCCACTTTTTTAATTATTTTCAAATTTTGTTTAACAAAAATCAAATTTATATATTTTTTTAATTAAATACATATATTAAAATTATATCAAAATTCTTACTAATTTGAACTCTATAAATAGAACTCAAACTTGCGTTTATTCTCACATACAAACTAAATATTTCTCTTCTGCTCAATTTCACATTCTGTTTAGTTTTTTTCTCATATTTATTTCCATTTTGAGTTATGGATCCAAATCATCCAATCATTTTTATCCAAATTCCAAAAATTATCCAAATTCACAAGATTATCCTAACTCTCAAAATTCTACAAATTTTACATCTTATCCAAAAGAAAAACACGTAGGTTGGGTTGGTATCACTAATGGGAGTAGAAATTGTATTAGGTTTGTAGGTTGTGTAGGTGGATGAGAGAGAAATAAATATTTTATTAAAAGCCACGCTCTGGGGCGCAATGGGCCAGAGATGGAGGATGGCGGCAGATCTGGGGCGCAATGGGCCAGAGAAGAAAAAGAGGCCACACTCTGGCGGCTTGCCTGAGCGGTGGTGGCGGAACCCGGTGATGGTGTGTAGGGTGGGCCGGCTGGGAGTGATAAGGGAGGCGCCGGAGATTTTCCTCTCTTTCTTTCTTTTTTTTTTCTTTTTTTTTAATTAGACTCAGTCAAAACGACGTCGTTTTGAGTGTAGAATATAACTACAAAACGACGTCTTATTATTTGAACGTCGGAACGTTCACGTCGGCAAATTCCGGGAGCCACGTCAACACCGATTAATGTGTTGGTCAACGCATGTACAATTTACGATAAAATCAAAAGTTGATGTATTTTGAGGCTATTTTTAAAGGTCATGTGCAATTTGCAAATTCGGGCAAACTTCGTGTATTTTCTGGCTATTAACCCTTTATTAAAAAGTAAATTTAGGTTGGGTTGGATCAGTGTCACAACTATGGATAGTTTAACATATTATCATGAGTTCAAAAATAAAATAACATGAGTAATAGTTGATACCAAAAATAATGCACTTATTAATTAATTTTAATGTGTGAGGTTCTCATTTTCGAGTTCACTATTATACAACCTATAAAATTATCAAGTGGTCTCCTGTTGAATCGGTTTGACAGGAGTTTTTGTGTAAAATTATTTGTTCAATGAAAAAAAAAAAAAGAATTGCAGTTATTAATCGTATGAAAAATCACAGATGATAAGATACTTGGTGCAAAGAACTAAGCTAGACAAGGAGATGACGAATTCATGGGCAAAACAGCGTTGGATATCTTGAAGGAGAGCCCTCGAGACCCAATCACCTATCCAGAAATCAGAAAGATCTTGAATAGTTTATCAAATCGTTCGAAATTGCTGGGAATCCTCCCCAAGATGACCGACATCACAATGGTGGTGGTCGTCCTCATCGCCACCATGGCGTTCCAATCCATCCTCCAACCCCCCGGCGGCGTGTGGCAAGACGACACGTCAACGCACAAAGCCGGTGAAGCAGTGATGGCATACACACATCCCAAGATGTATAAGCACTTCGTCAATGCCAACACCACAGCTTTCGTTTCTTCCCTCATCACAATCATGCTCATCACCACCGGGCTGCCGCTGGAGCACTTCTTTTTCCTGGCGGTGGCCACGACGGCGATGTGGCTGTCGCTGACGTCGCTTGCGGTGGGCTATGGGGCTTCGTTGATCATGACGACTCCGAACGAAGAGCAAACGCTTGGGTATATTGTGGCGGCGGTGGTGTGTGTTTTCCTTAGCTTCATTCTGTTGCTAGTTCTCTACCTCTGTATCAACGGCTTGCAATCCTCGTGGAGGAGAAAATCTCGTTACGAATATAAACGTCTGCGACATCTGATTTGAGTGTAGTTGCAGAGGAAGGAGACGTAGTATTATTATTTGCTTGAATAATTGCGGAAAGCATATGCGCGAGAGATGTTCGATGAAAAGTCTCTGTGACCGGTTTTTACGCCAATAAACTATGATCGTTTGTAGTCTTCATATTTTAGATTATACTAGCATGCATTTTCACCCGACGGAAATTAATTTTATATTTCTTTTTTTTTTTGTATAAAATAACATTTTTTATCTTCAAATATAATCAATAACTAATACTCCCTCCGTCCGCCAAAAGTATTCCACAATTACTATATTTCGCGTCCGCAAAAAGTATTCCACTTTCCTTTTTAAGTCATGGTCCCACCATCCACCTTTATATTTTATCCTTACAAACACTCTTTATTTACAAAAAACCCACCTCAAATTCAATCTCAACCACACATCTCATAAAGTGGTGGGACCCTTTCTCCACTACATCAACATCATCTCCAATTTTATTAAACTCCGTGCCCAGCCAAAGTGGAATACTTTTGGCGGACGGAGGGAGTAATATTATAGTATATTTTTCTCTATTTCCTTCAATGATATAAATTACTATGTTTAAAGGCGGCATTGGTTTTGCATTTGAAGCAGAGTTGTTAGCCATCATTACTGCCATCAACATTGCTCATGACCATGGTTGGATGCATCTTTGGGTTGAGGCCGACTCTATGTATGTCGTTCGCTTATTGGAGACTTGTTCCATGGATGTTCCTTGGCGCTTCATGGTGTCTTGGAAACATATTCTTCGTCTTCTCCCGGATTTTAAATTGATCGTCACTTACATTTATAGGGAGGGAAATATGCCAGCTGATATTATGGCTAATGGTGAGAAATATGAGGGTTGGTGGCCTTTTGCTATTAAGGAGATTCGTCAAGCTGTTGCTAGAGATATGTCGACCCATAGCCATGTTAGAGTCGTTCATTAGCTGTTGCTCATTTTCTTGGTGCTCGGTGGCGCTTCATGCTGTTTGGTTGTGGCAGGCATGGTCTGCTTGGCTTAGTTCTCGTCTAGTTTTGATGAGGGTGCAAGCTGTGGTGTGTGCTGGGAGGCCGCATGCGGACTTCGACGGCTTTTGTGGTTATAGTTGTAGTTATGTTTTGCACTTCCTTCTTTGGGCGGCACCCCTTGAGTTTCTTGGTTGGTTGTTTGGTTGGGATCATGTGATTTGGGATGGAGCATCTCGCGGGTTCTTTTTCAGTTCTTGAGTGCGCTCATAGCTGGGATCGGGGGGGTCGGTCCCCATGGCCAGGGATTCCTCATGGTTTTTTCCAGTCGATGTTGAGAATGTTCACATTTTTTTGGTTCTTTCTTTTAGGCTGTGGCTTGTTAGTTGTTTTTCGTCTATGTCTTGCTTTTGTTTTTGGGATGTGAGAGTCGGGGTTTCATTAGTACGATGGTTAGGCCGGAATTTTAGAAGTCACCTCAACTCAGCTCTCTTTTCTGCGGATTTTTTGTATCTTGTGATAGACGAGCACTCTTTTTCCTCTGGGTTTTGCTTAAAGATGTTTTAATGAGGCTCTGCCCTTAGTCTGCTTCTCTATGCTTTCAAGGGTTGTCTAGGTTCTTGTTTTCCTTTTTCTTTTTATATAAGCCGTATTTTAATATATAATATAAATTACTATGTTTTAATAAACAAATCATGGGAAATAAGAGTATGTTAGAAGATGCTGAAAAAATTGATTAATATGTGAAATATGTGATGATACGTGTGCCATAATGTGTTTTGCGCCTTGGAGGAACATTCACGTAAACATAGACATTAAAGCAATAAATCAACACAACAACTTGGCAATCAAGTTTAATGTCACGACCGGACATAATTAAGGATAATTAAGCCGGGGAAACCGTGACTAATGGAGGGAGATTAGAAGCGGGGTAGAAAGGGGAATAATCAAACAAGAAAGGATCGCAGTATCATTGTTAACAACAGGGATATTTATAATATAACGGAGTTTTAGTCGTATAGACTCAAATAACTAGTAAGTTCGGATAACTCCGACTTATCCAAAATAACATAAAACTTCTGAGTACGCAGCGGAATAAGGTTCTGATTACATGTATGAAGACATGTAACCCTAGAGTTCATTAATACATAATAAGACCAAAAGAGTCCCGCTCGTCACTTCATCACCATCGGCAGCTGCTCAACCTGCACATTTAGAAATATATGCAGGGCTTGAGTACAAAAGTACTCAGTGGGCACGTATGCCTAAGTATAAAAATACATGTTTCAAAACTGTAAATTGTCATGCCATAATAAACAGTACAGCAAGGGAGTTTTTCGCTAAAAGGCCCAAGCTTACTAAATTCATTTGTGATTCTTAAAGTTCGACTGCAGTCTAAGTTCTCTCGTAATCTATCATATCTGGAACTGTGTGCCGGAGAGGTGGCCACCTCTCACGGTCACTTGACCGGCCAACCCGCTAGATGACTCACGGTCACTGGTGTACACTAGCCCTGGCAGGATAGCTATCAACTGCTCAGGACCCGAATTCGATTACATAACACATCAGATAGATATCATACCAAAATTTAAACATTTATGGCAAGACAACAGTTGAAATAATTTTCAGTTCAAAGATTTTGTAACGGAATAACTTATTCAATTGTAACATTAAACTCATTTGATATATATGAAAGTAATGCCCACCTGATATAAACTTTCTGTGGTACAGTAGTTCCTTGACTGATTATTAATCTCGTGATTGACCTTTATTACGAGAATATAAATAAGATACTGCTCAAGTAAAATCCTCAAATAATGAGAATACAGAATTAACTATGCATGATCTATATGCATGAATTATTATTCTGAAATAATAATCAAGGAATTTCTATTGTTAATCCAAGCTATCGGATTTAAACAAAAGCTAAGTCTCGTTTCATGAAGCCGGATAATTAATAAAAATTAATCCGTTCTCTTAGGGTGTTCTAATCCACCAATTAAATAAACCCCGCTCCTCGTAGTCAATAGAAAATAAATAAATAAATATTTCGGTTTATTCACTTTATAACCTCATAAACTCAATCGGGCTTAATAAAAATAGAAACAAGTAATGTTATAAGATTAAATAATTAAAAGGCTCAATATAAGGCAGCCTAATAATTAGTTATGTAGAAGTGAGCTTGAATAATTAATATGAAAGGCCCAATTGAAATAATTCATTGGCTTAAGTAATTAAATAAATCTGAGCCCAACTGAATAAATAATTGATTAACTGGCTCAAATAAATAAATCAAACGAGGCCCAACTAAGATAATACAACAGCCCAATAGAAAATATTAAGGACCCATTTAATGAATGCAGCTGGGCCTTAATTACGGGGTTAAATCTGGCCCACAAGAATTAAATTAATACAAGGCACAAAAGAATATATATCTCCAGCCCATTTTGAATTATTAAAAAAAAATCGGCCCAAGAGTATAACAAAAGGCCCAAAGAAATTAAATAGAAAGCCCAAGCAAAATTACACTCTCTCTCTCTTTCAAGAACAGTCGGCCCTCTTCTCTCTCAACAATCAGTCGAGAACTCCCTCTCTCTCATATCAGTCGAGTCTCCCATCTCAACATCAGTCGATGATTTCAGTCGCCGCCTCTGCTCCGACCGGCGTCGGCTACCGCCGAGTCTAGGTCCGGCGCGACCGCACCCGTCTCTCTCTCCGTAGCTTCTCTCTTGTTGACAGTTCGTCCGAGGCGAGGAGAGCAAGCCTTAATTCACGAATTAAAGGTCGCCGTCGCCGCTGCAATTAGGTGTCCGGCGAACGGCCGTCGTCTGCGTCTCTGGGGCCGCCGCCTTCGTTCGTCCTCCCTCTTTCCTCAATTTAATGGGGGATCCCCAAATGAGGAGCCCTAATTCTCCCAAATCGGAAATCGCCGCCGCCGCTCCTGAAATCTTCGGCGACGTTGTCGCCTCAAGCCAGCGTTGCTCCGTCTGGAATCGCCACCGCCGCCGTGCACCGAGCCGCTGCTGCTGTCTTTCAGCTTCAGGGGAGGTCGCCCCAAGATCTGAGCCCTAATCTCGGCCTATACTATCGCCGCCGCCGTGGTTCCCTGGCCGTCAATCGGCGAAGCCGGCGTCGTCTCGCCTCCTCCACTGAGTCGCTCCGGTCCCGATTCAGATGTCAAAGTAGGCAGGGAGTCGAGCCCTGATTCCGTTGCACCTCCGCCACCATGGTTCTGCCGTTATCTCCACCGTCTGTGGAAGGCCGGCGATTCAGCGTCGTTGCTCTATTCGCGACACTACTGCTGCTGCTGCTGCTGTCACCCGATTTCTGCCGAGGCAGTAAGAGCTGCCGCCGTCATCGTCGTCGTCTTGGCTCAACCGAAAAGGCAGCCGGTCTTATTTATAAAGCTAAGTTCTCTAGTCTCGTTTGTTTCTATTACTCGAGTGTTGACGAGTATGCAAACTGAATATTGAAACATCAATGTTGGGACTAAGTCTGTGATCGTTTAAGAGCTAAGGTGTTCTCTTTCTTTTTGTCTGTGAAGCAATACTGATGCTATGGGATTTTACATGAATGAATTGATCATGCTCTGGTACGAATGCTTGATAGAATAGATATTCGAAATAGAATTAATACCTTGAATGTGTTCGAACTTATTGGCTGTGCTAAATGAACTGGAATAACCGAACTTAAAGTTTGGCAGCCCTCTTGTTCTTCGATTTCTTGAGGGATTAAATGAGTTGGAACTGAACTGAAATAAATTGTTGTTGTTGTCTCAATAATTCAGGTAGAATCATGGAAGAAGGTGGAGCAAGCAAGGCTTACCTTGAGAACTTGGCTGAACGAATTGGGGCTGCTCTTCGATATTTTTTTCGGTGGAATAAAGTGAGAGTGAGAGTTGTTTGTTGGCTGGGGTTGATACTAAGAGTTCATTGGTGAAGACTTGAGTGTAGTGGTGGGGGAAAAGGAGTGTAGTGGTGGGGAAGGTAGGAGTAAGTGGAATTGGAGGGGATTGGAGACTGCTGGTGTGCCACACATTTCATATCTTTATCTTTTCCTCCCTTGTTAGCAGGTAGTGAGTAGGAAATAGGAAGTGAGTGATGATTGCACTAGCTATGTAGTAAGAGTAAAAGTTGTATTGTAACTAGGAACAAATTCTTATGACTTGTATTCTTTATGCATCTGTAATATGAATCGCGTGCTCGTATCTGCTTGATACTGTTTATTTAAATAAATCTCGCTAAAATCGATAAGTTATAAAATGAATCTAAATTAAATCCGTAGATTTAATGCGTTCGTTGTTTTAATATATAAATTAAATCCGCAGATTTAATTAACTCACGAGTCGGAAATAATCCACGATTTGAGTAAAAATAAATCTAATTCCATCTCGCTTAAAAAAAATAACGTGACTTTGCTAAGTCAGTTATAACTCTGAAATAATATCATTGACTGCTTTAACAATATAAATTCAGGATCATAAGCTGAATTCATATCAGAGTAATATCCATTTTCATTCACTGATGAACAAGAATAAACACTCATTTACTGGATTTAAAATATATAAAAGAGCGGGTCACTACATTTAATGAACCACCTATGTTTGGGAGCTTCGCCCAAGGGAAACAATTCGTTACCTAGAAATAAGTTACAAAATAGACTTACACAATAAAATGCTAAATGTGGATAAGCGTACACACACCTTAGACATGAACCACATTCATCACCTAACCCCTTGATACACAAGAAACAAATAAACAAGAGTTTATACAATAATTGTGTTGACTTTGATTTTTTTAGTACTTACACATTTTTCTTTTGGCAGTACCAGTCATTCATGAGGTGGCCAAAGGATTGCATTGCTCATTTGCTTAATTCTTCTGCCTCTCTTTCACCACTTGTGTCTCTTCTCTTGCTCCAAGTATCTGTACTTCGGGAAATTTAATTTTATTTGTGGTTATTGTGTCTTACAATATGATTGTGTCTTCTCTCGCTCCAATGGTGATACGCTAGCGTAGCAATATTGTATGAAATGAGTGGTTGAGATTGAATTAAAAATGATCTTTTTGTAAATAAAAGATATGTGTAAGAATAAAAGATAAGAAAAAGATGTGGAGACATGTATTAAAAGGGAAAGATGGTTCTCATTTTTCGTGGACGGAGGGAGTAAGGGTAAGACAACGGATGAAGTAAGTATTTTTATACTTCATCCGTCTATAAAAAAGGGTACCCTTTTTTCTATTAGTAACAAACTAAACAATAAATAATAAATTTGAACAATTTATATTATAAAATAAAATATTACGTAATTTTAGCAAATATATATATATATATTTTTTCACATGGTGAAACAAACTCTATATACTATAGAGGATTAAGCACACAAGCGTACACAGAAATGGCGCTAGCTTTATAACGATGCTCAAGTCTATAAAATTCGATCAACATGGAAATCTTAATATTGTAGCCAATGCAATCCAAAATACACAAGCAATGGAAAACATAAATATTGGATCAATTGAAAAAGCGTCAACTCAAAAGAAAGAAAAGAAACATTCACCCGAATAATCAAAACAAACTATAGCGTCTAAAAAAAAAACTCACGATGGAGTTGCAGCCTACTGAACTGCAAAAGAGAGTAGCCAAGAAAAAGATTGATGACTACATTAAAATTACAAGTGACGACGATCGGCCGATGAACTACATTCTGTCGCAAACCAAAAATAAGATGAAAAGATTTGCAATAAATCGTCAAAATCAAACAAGAAAAATATTAAAGTCCATCTTGCTTCGTACTTAGATAATTTAGGACATTTTTCATAGTTTTTCATAAATTACATTTTAATTTATTCGTACTCTCTTGAAGCAACTCCTCCAAGATGTCAACATGCCCATTCATGGCTGCAATATGAATCAGGTTATTCATATCATGATAGTCTCGCCACCAGCACGCCTCTGGGGCTACTGACAACAACTTTTTCAAAAATCAACAATATTCATTTGAAAAAAGAAAAGAAAAAGATCTTAATATATGCACTACAGAAAGCAACTGCAAATTTTCTTTCATAAACAGGTTCTCCACAACTTTTATTCATCTCACTCATTACAAAAAAGGAAAAAGACTAGAGTTTGAAACATTCCATATTACACATACTATTACATATTGGTGCTTGAAAAGCAAGTATACATTTGAAATATTAGAATTAGGGACCAAACTAAACCTTATGAATCTATTCTCTCATAGCGGACACTGGACCTTTAACCAAAAAGTAGATAACAAATAGACCTCCAATGAAGTATACGGACAAAAACATGTACCTCAAACCAGATGGTTCTTCTCCGGGAGTGATGGCTATTATAGAAAATGTATAACTAACTGAAACACTAAAAGCGGATGCAAACATAAAAATCATGGCCAAAGTGGAGAAACCACGGCTTCGGAATGGCAGTCCGGTCATGATGAGCAAGATTGTGAGGAGAGATACTACGAAAGCTATGGTGTTAAAAACCACGAACACATACATGTACGCTTGCCCATAAGTAGATTCCATGATGGCTTCACCGGCTCTGACAGTAATATTGAATACACCTATGGTTGTGTTCTTGTTTTCATCCCATACGCCGCCCGGGGGGGCGATACCCGCCTGGAATGCCATGGTGGCTATTAGGACTAGGACCACCAAAACGGATTCGCCCATCCGGGCGGGTAACATCTTTGTTGGATCTGGCAATTTTTTCAACATGTTTTTGATTTCTGAATATCTACTTTTGTCTCCAGGGCTCTTACTCTCACGCAAGATTTTCAGCTCTGTCTTGCCCATGGAATTCGGTGTTTGCGTCCTCGTTATTTTGTGTTGCACCAAGTATTTTACAATCTGAGGCATCATTACTTGGGAATTGTAATGAAATGAAATATATAATTTTTTATCACACAATTAGTATATACAACCTCGGTCCACAAAGTGCATACAACATTAAGTTCGGTATGAGTTTTAATAAAATAGTACGGATATATAGTATTAATCTTATATATTCTACTTCCTCCATCCCAATTCAATAGGCCACAAGGCTTAGACATGAATATTAAGAAATGAATAATTTATAATAATGATGAGGAGTAATATATGCACAGAGCAGATGAATGGGCTTGGACAGAGGAATCACTCGGGTCAGAGGAATCGTTGAGGTCAGAGGAATGCTCCACTCCTAGATAGTCAATGGCAGAAACGACCACTTTACCCGGGAAATGTCAGAGCAGAGGAATCATGTGTTCACAGAGGAATCCAGAACTCCCCGATACACACAGTTCTCTGTCTCTGAGCAGAGGAATGAGCGAAGGCAGGCGAAATTACCATAGTACCCCTGACCACGCGGGGAACGTGACTTCAAGACTGAAATTACTATTTTGCCCCTAAAGTGTACTCTATAAATACTCATGCACTTGTACCATGTATTTTTGACGTGCGCACTCCTCAATACAACGAAAAACTCCTTTTTGTTCTTGGCAATTCAATTCCACTAGACTCTCTTTCGATTCTTACGTTCGATACTAGGTAAAATTCACAATCCGATCACGATTCACCGGTTAGAACACTACCCACTCAATTACGATTCACCAAATAAAATAGGAGAGAGAAAATAACTTTTTTTGAGGTTATATTTGTCAAAATAATAGGAGAAATGTAGATATTCTTTTTCAGATGAGAAAAGAGGTAATTATGTGTGGGCCATAATGACAGATGGTATAAACATATTGAATTGGAAAGTTCAAATAAGGAAATGTGACATATTGAATTGAGACGGATGGAGTATGAATTATAGCAAGTTAAGTGGAATGATAACTAATGAAATATCATACTCAAACGATGAAGACATGAACAAACAAAACATGGAGTTGGCGCTTGATTACCTCAAGCTGATTGGACCTTGTAGCCAAATGCAAGAGTGTCTCCCCATCATCATCCTTTGCATGCACAAGCTCTCCCAATTTCTCCACCAAAACCTTCAATGTCATAAGCTGACCGTGTTTCACACACAGGTGAAACACAGTCTGCCCGCGATGCAGTCTCTCCATAGCAGGCAAATGACTCTCTTCAAGCAGCACCTTCAACACCTCGTCATGCCCATTCATGGCTGCAATATGAATCGGGTTCATATCATGACAGTCTCGCCACCAGCACGCCTCCGGGGCTACTGATAACAACTTTCTCACTATCACAATGTTCCCTTGTGCTGCTGCAACGTGAAGAGGCGATGATTGTTCGGAGTCCAAATTTCGAGCTAGCTGTGGGTTGATGTTCAGCACCTCTTCAACAATGGATGCTTGCCCCCGCAGTGCTGCTATGTGCACAACATTTCTTGAACATGCAAATGAGACACTTTCAACAAGATAGGGATCTTCTTGAAGCAGTGTTTGAAGTGTTGTTAGATCCCCTTTTGATGCCGTATTGTAGAGTTTCTTTTCTACTGTTTCTCCCACCATTCTTCCCCACTAACTATATATTGATGGTTTCTTTTTTCTTTCTTTTTTTTCTCTCTCTCTCTCTCTCTTTAGCTAGTTTCTTAGTTTCTTTCTTCATCTTACAAAAATAATGCATATATATAGTACATAAACAAGCTCTCTCTCTCTCTCTCCCTCTCAAGAAAGCCGACTACTGATCGAAAAGAAGATTCTGCCCAATTTCCTACTTCTCAATTGCAAGATAGGATCCATATGGAATCAATATTAAAAACAGGTGGCTTAATTTATTCTACAAAAAAGACAACTAAAACAAAATTGTCTGTATATTAATTGGAGATTAGTACATATACGTGGAGAAGAATTAATGGGTATTAACAGATAAGATGAGATAAATTTGCAACTTATTGACTAGTTGCTCGCAGAAAGCTTAAGTGGTCTTGCAAGCTCATATTGTCTTAATCAAATGTACAAGTTGTTGCATGGCCACAATCCCTCGTGACCAGAATAAATAAAAGTACATTTATATCAAAGAAATAACGGGAAAAAAAAGAGTTAAAAAGAGACATTTTGGACTTTATCACAATGGAATCTATTTCAAATACTAGTTTGAGATTTAATATTGTTTAAGAATAGCCTAGACAAATAAAAATAGTATCATTTGAACTAAATTATTAACTTCGTTTGATTCATATCACGGTTGAGTTGGAGAAATTCGAATAAAAATACAATTAATTAATCTTATATTTGATCAATCTATACCTCTATACCTATTATAAAAGTGCAATGTTTTACAAAATTTGATTTGCCTATTATGTCCCTCATATATATACTTAATTTAAGGTCAATAGTATATTTTAATATAAGGGGTATTGGCCAATAAATACATCAACTTTCCCAATTTTCTAGAATATAACATCACCTTTAGTTTTTGCTCCATAATACACCACCTTTATGATTCTTCTAATTTCTGCCATGACCAATTTCTGAAAATTCTAAAACTACCCCAAAATAATCAAAAGTGCAGAATAACCCCAACATATTACAAAACCAAGACAAAATACCCTCATTATGATTTCTAAAACAGTTTAACAATTAATCAGGCCCAACATGCTTCCGTTAACACTTCGAAATAAATCTTAAATTTAAACCAACATTATACCTTTGTCGACTGGTCTTCTTCAGGAGTCAGTCTGTTGCGTTTTACGGCTCGTCTGCCCACCCGACACGCACCAACCACACACTCGCAAGAGATGGTTGCAACCTTTCTCCTTCACTAAGTGTTGACTCAATACTTTGTTGGAAAAATAAAGAAAATATTTTTACTCAACCGGAATAGTTGGACAAAAACTAAGCGTTTATAGAGGAATTATATAATAATTAATTTATTTCATAAAATACTCCCCAAGGGAGGAGACTAACTTGTTTAGCTACTCATAGTAGCTAATACTTGTGTACATAAAAATAAAAAGGAACTAAAAACTAAAACGAAAAAACTTTGAAAACAAAATTAAAAAAAAAAAAAATTACAAGGATAATTTTTCTAGAGAGAGAAAGTGCTTGTGAAAATGTGTTGTGATTTTCCGATATCTTCTTCTCTCCAGAACTTGGGTTTATATAGAGGTTTGATCCCCTCTATAATTGCTCGGTTGTTGGCCTCAGATTCCATCTTCGTGGCCAGCTTTCTTGAATAAGACACCCACCTTCTTTTGTCGGCCTTGATTGCCGACACTTGTTAATGTCATCACATGGTGCTGGACCCTTGCTTTATCGTTTTGTGATAATGCTGGTAGGGGCCGGCTGCTTTTCCCTTCCACTCACATTTGTCCTGGAGCGTTTGGTGAGTAGTCCTTTTTGTCATTCCACCCACTTTTGTCGTTTCTTTTGTGGGTGCGATCCTTGCTGTGAATCACATGATTCACTTTGCTTTGTCGGCCACCTTACTTTTTTGGTGCCCGAGGGTTTCTTCCCTTTGGAGTCTGATGTTCATCATGTTCATCAGATCGGAACCTCCTTCTGTCAGGTTTCGGGAAGAATCCTTTGCCGAATTCTGGCTCCTTCTGCGTTGAACATTGATCGCAGACCTTCTCAATCCAATGGCCCAGATGAGCCATGTTGCAAAATTTGCGACGAGTCTCCTTGCTCCCCGCTATCTTGTTTTCCCACAACATTTGCCGTTTATTTTTGAAAGATTTTTCGGCAAAAGGGGTCGTTGTTCCTGTCATTGTGTTAACCAGGAACGTTCCCAGATCTGAACTTTGGTAGAACTTGAATCTGGACTTCATTTTATCCATCTCTGTGAGACAGACCCATAGACCCCATGCTCGTCTAGTGGAGATTTGGTCCTCCTTGAATGTTGAGACGATTGCGGCTTGGAAATCGGGAACTTTGATCCGGTTCAGAGCTCCCGTGTCAGGTCTCCGAAGCTTGATGAAGTGGAAAGCCTCACGGATTCCTTTTCCAACTGGCTCCGGTGCTACACTAAAAAAGTACAATTCCAGAACATCTCCCCGTTTGAGGGACTCATTGTTCTCCCATGCATCAAACACCGTTTTTTGGATCCATTTGGGTAGACCCTTGATCTCGGTGAAAGCTGGAGAGGCGGTATAAACTGAGGCTAACGCCCCGAACTCATACCATTCCTTGACGTCGTTTGGATTGGCTCCTGGGGTTGTCCAAACTCGAGGATATTTTCCTGCAACATCAACCCGGCAATTTCCCGGATTAATGCCCTTTCTTGTGAGAAGTTTCTCCCACCTGTCTTGATACATCTGCCAAGAAGGAGAAATATCAATAAAATCAGTATCAACCTTGACTTGGCCTGTCATAGGCCTAAGATTGATCTCTTCCTCTTTTACCCCAGAGGTGGAGGGTTGACATGTTGATTCAGGGTGTGATCCCTTAACAACATCTTTTCCTCGAGGGTCCGACTGTGAAATCATCACCTCAGGACTTGGGCTAGGGGTACTTGAATCCCCTGCTACAGGTAATCCGTCCTGTACGGAAAGCATTGCTTTAATCCGATTATCTCGAATAACGCGCAAGAGCGGCTTGTTGATTACTTCTTGAAGATTGAACATCTTCATGAAGCATGCATCGATTTGGTTAGATACTTGAGCTTCATCAGCCGCTTGTATCTTCCCTGCTTGTTTGGTGTGTAGAACACACTTTTGCCATTATTGTTGTAGCAACTCTAAACTTTCAAAGAGCTGCGCCTGTTTTGCCTCGATGGCCTCCACCTCAGGGAGCTCCATCCATTGTTAGGAAATCTGCAAGAACATTTTGATCAGATTTCAAGATGACAATATCATAATCATAATATTGGCATTCTGCTTGCCATCTAAGCAATCTAGCCTTTTCAGGTTTAGATTCTATCTTTTTTGTTAAGAAAGCTTTAACGTTAGTGTTATCTACTTTCAAAACGAATTTTTTAGCAAGTAAGAAAAGCGGCCATTTTTTAAACGCCTTTCGCACTGCAAAGAATTCCTTCTCGTTGATGTGCCATCGCACAGCTTCGTTGTCGGAGAAAAGGCCACTGCAATATCTGCAAGGTTCTTCTCCAAAATGGGTGATCTTGGTGAGTACAGCTGCCCACCAGAAATCACTCGCATCAGTGTAGAGGACCAAGTCATCCTCGTCTTGTGGTATTGAAAGCTTCGGAAGATTTTTGCAAATCTCTTTCAACTTCTTCATACCCTCCCGATGCTCCTCTTTCCATATGAATGGAACATCTTTCTTCAGTAGTGGACTGAAAACCTTTCTGTGTTCTGCAAGGTTTTTGATAAATATCCCTGCAAAATTGACAACTCCGAGAAAGCTTTGGAGCTGCTTTTTCTCCCTGAGATCCTCCGGAAATCCCTGGACTTTTTCCACAATATGATCTTGTAGAATTATCCCAGATTCATCGATCTCAATCCCCAGAAACTCCATCTTCTGGGTGGCTATGACTGCCTTCTTTTCAGACAGCACTAGTCCTTCTTGTTGACAAACATCCGCAAAGATCTCCAGATGCCTAACATGTTCATGAATGTTCTTTGATGCAATAAGAATGTCATCAATATAAATAAACATAAACGAAGAATAATCTTTGAAGAGATTATCCATCTTCCTTTGGAATATCTGGGGCGCGTTGGCTAACCCCATTGGCATGACATTCCAGACATAATGTCCTTTTGGAGTTGAGAAGGCTGTGAACTTCTTACTCCCTTCTTCCATGCGAATCTGGTAAAAACCCGACTTGCAATCGAACTTTGAGAATACCCTTGCACTTCTGATGCAGTTAATAAGGTGTTCTCTGCTTGGGATGAAATATCCGTCAAACTCAAGAATGTCATTAATCCCTTTGTAATTAATGACCAGTCTTGGCTTTCCTCGCTTGATCTCCCCATGATTTCTCACCAGAAATCCCGAACTGATGTAGGGTGATCTTCCTTCTTCGATCAGTTTTAAATCAAGGTGTTCCTTGATTATATTCATCATATCCTGTTGATCTCGAGGGTTCATCAGGATAGGTCTGAACCTTACGAACTCATGCTCCTTTCCAGTTTTAACTTTCAAGGTTGCTCTGAGCTGGTTCTTGTCCCACCATGCCAAAGGATCCTCGTGGTAACACTTCTGGATTCTTCTTTTGACGTCGGCAATGGACACATGTTCTTCTTCTTTGATATCTTTGTGTGATATCAGGGATACTTTGAGGATTTGAGTTTCTTCCTCGGAGAGATCTGGGAATCCCTCAGTTCTGCATTTGAGCAAAACTTCACCGAATCTCCTTTGATCCTTCATTTGGGGTCTCTGGAGTCTGCCATCATCACCACGCTTGCTGCGGAATTTGATTGGCATTGAGCGATGAAAAGCTCCATTGAGCCTTTGCACAATGATCTTGTGATCACAATTGGTTGTGAACACTAGCCTCCTGGATTCATTGTCTTGTATATACCGCTTGAAGCTTTGCAGAAAATTATTTCCGAATAATATATCTGCTCCGGTATCATGGAAATAAATTGGTGGAGTCTTGACCTTGTACCAAGGTGTCTGTCCTGCTCCGCCGATCAATATTTCCGTTTGTTTTACTCCCTTTGATAGAAGCAATATCTTTTTGGAGAAATCCCTTCCTGCAATTCGAGGTAGTTCTTCTTCAACTTCTGCTGGAAAGACTCCTCGTTTTGCTGTACAGATCCCTGCTCCTGAATCCACGTAAGCAGCAAAATATTCTGCTTTGTATTTCTCGTATAACATCCCTACAGAGATGTATATCGAGAATGGACTTGTCATTGGATCATCACTCTTTGGCGTCCAATTGTAATCTTCATTCCTCCTGATTTCCATGACCATGGTTTATATTTGTCAAGGAAATCTCGTCCTAAGATCAGGACATCCGCTTCTTGTCCGGCTTGGCCTTCGGTTTGGATTTCAAAACCTCCCACTTCAAGAGTTCCGATGTATCGGTTGTCTCATGGATTCGCCAAATAATACAACGAACTACAAGGAAACTTGTTTTCCCTGCTTGTTGTATCAAATCTTGTGGAAACTTGTCTCCATCCTTCGGGACATTTGAGTTTGATCCTCATGTCCAGAACTGGTGTTTCCTGAATCGCCCTTCTCTCATACGAATGAGAGAAACTTCTTGTTATAGGCCCTGAAGATAGCCTATTTCCTTGGAATGATAACCTTGGTGCTCCCAATCTGAGACTCTGGGTATAGATGAGCACCTGCTTGTCTCCAATATCGATGTCGATTTCTCCGATCTGAGGAATCTCCACTCGGTTTGGATTGACTGCCTTGGCTACCTCCTTGAATATTTCTGGAATTTCAATAAATTCTTTTCCCAGAAATAACTCCGTGTGATGGGAATTTGATAAGGCATGCGAGACTTGATAAGTCAATGAGTATGGCCTATTTCCTCCCGTCATAAGTTCCTTCTTCTTGTAGTCCTGATAGAGAGTCAGGGCTCGGCTGAAGGATGAATCCTGCAGATTATAAGCGATTTGTGGGTAGAACTCGGTTATAATCTTCTTGGCATAGAGATTGCCCGAAAAAGCTCCGAGAACTGATGATTCTCTGGCATCTCTGATCCTTTTGTCGCAGAGTGCGACGTCAATTGGTTGGTCTGTCCCTGGGAAGAGGGAAGATTTGATTACCAACTGAATTGCTCCAATATGAATCCATTTCATCGTACTTGCGACTTCTGGCTTCATTTTCTTAAGATCCTGCCTTATATCTTCGGCTGGAACCAGCTGGATTTCCACCTGATTACTTGTAATCTCAATTGGAAGCGCCATTTCTCGGTTTGTAACGCCAAAATAGACATGATGCTTCCTTTTGGATGGAATCAAGCTATATAAAACTCGATTCAATCTTCCATTGGAAAACCCTTGGTATGTCTGTACCTCTCCGGTTTCCTTCTTGAGTTTTTTCACGAGTTTTTTCACCACCTCTTCTTGTGGAATCAGAAAATGACTAGAAAAACCATCCTGATCCTCTTTCTGGGTGTGGTGTACCACGTGTTCTTCTTTAGTCTGACTCGTCTCCGGTTGATCCATCCGTCATCTCCGAATCTTCAGAACTAAAGACTTCTTCTTGCTCATATATGCTCTCATCAGAGGATATATCTTCAAACTGATACACGGGTATCAAATTCTGGTAAAAGATAGCATCTTCGATATCCTGTGTGGATTCGAATCTTTTTATCCCTTTCTTCTCGTTGTCGGGGCAATTGGTAGAGATATACCCCTTTGCACCGCACGACCAGCAGTTGCAATCCTTGAAACTTTCATTTGCTTTGGCCTGAGTACGCCTAAAAGTTTTTCTCACCGGGATTCTCTTTTGATTTGAGAATCGGTTTCTTGATGGTCCGCTCCGTTGGCCTGATTTGTAGGAGCGTGCCTTCTGTCTGGTCCACATAGTTCTTGGCTTCCAAGAACTTCTTCTAGACTTTCTTTCATAGGGTTGGTACCTATGTTTCTTTCGGCTCCTCCTTTGATATAGCAATTCAGCACCAATCTCTGTTGGAAGATCAATGTGGTCGCACATCAATGGGGATCTCTTATTGAGTCTCCTCAATCTCTTGAGATTCCTCTGATCCGCTGCCTTTTGACACCATTCGGACAGCTTCTTGTGGACATAAGACATCCTTCTTGAAGCGCTATCAAGTGGATATCCTCCTGGTGAAACATACTCATTGATGAGCATCTCCCTCCATGGACTTGGAAACTTTGGGAAAAAGAGGTCCATGGCCTTCTGATCTTCAACCTCCCCCATATGGACATATAGGGAGTACAGGCGCAGAATTTCATCGAGAGCTTTTGGCTCTAGCACCATCAATCTTAGATTGTAAAGTGCCTGTTGATATTTCTTGCGCTTCTCCTCTGCGGATCCTTCGAAAAAACCCATTCCCAAGAAATGGATTTTAATTTGTTTAGTAGTTTCCTTAATGATTTCATACATTGACGTGCTACTAAACATTTCCTCCCTTGTCAGGACCTCAATTTTATCCCAGTATTGTTTTGCCATGCCTGCTAAGCTAGCTTCGAAGATTCTGGCAAATTCTTTTTTGTCGTAATCTATTGTGGCAATCACGACTTTTAATGATGAAGCCCATTCGTCGATGAGACCCTCCCATTCTTTGAAACTGGCTTCGTCGAGGTTGAGAATCAATCCATATGGATGGATTGGTTCTAGTGTGACCTTTCCTACAGGAGTATCCTGCATCTGAGGCCTCTGTCGTCTGGTTCGTTGGAACTGGCCTGCATTTTCTTGAGCTGACCCCTTCTTTGACGGTTCTCCTTCTTGAGACTCGGTTTTGGGCACCTCATCTCCTTGATTCATCTTTAGATCAACCATATTGAGGTTAGCAAAGGATTCTGCTAACTCTTGTAGATCTTCTAATCCGATTCTGTCAAGGCTATTCATGATATTTGCCTTTCATGATTCGGATTATGTCCTTCGGCTGCAACTCCTTGGGTGTTGCATCAAATAGAGATGGATACGTTGGGTCTTTGGACCATTGATTCCGAATTTTTTCGGAATATGGTTTTCGCCTTTCGATCTCCTCCATTCTTTTCTGGATATCACGCAAGAGGGTTAGTATTTCCTCTTGTTTGAGTGATATTTTGCTCATCTCCATTGGTAGCTCATACAGCTTGTTGCCGTAATACTCCACCGTCTTTTGAATCTCCCGCAAGTTGACATTCTCGGAAGAGTCTGGCTCGATCTTGTGGTAGCTTGGATAAGCTATTCCTGCCTTGTTTTTTGGTTCCATCAATCGTGCGACTGATGGGCCTCGTCTCTGGTTCGTTCAATCGCCGTTCTGGTTGCGGCGAATCTCATGAGGTTCTCATGGTAGAATTGGATACTCGCGATAATTTCGCGAATAAACTCGATATCTCCTCCTCGTCGTAAGTTGGTAACGAGGACTCGATTGTTCCAGTTGAGGTCGCCTAATAGACGACTGGTTTCTTCCTCCAGATGTTGGAGAGAATTCCTGTATCGTACACATCTCGGACACTCGTCTGGATCCATAATTTTAAATGGAGTCTCCTCCCACATAGGTTAATTATAAAATAAATTAAAAATAATATAATTCTTCCATAAAAACCCGCTCTGATACCATTTTGAACAAGGATCTTTTAAACTATTTTTTGCTTAAAAGTACGTGGCATTGTCTCACGGTCCAGACCCAGATTACAAAGTAATCTATCGGGCACGAGGAAAGTTTTCAGCCGATATACCATTTAAGCCCAATCTTATGCATGTTTTAGGTATAAATTGTCTTTTAGTCAAAAACCAAAAGTTTTAGGGGTCAAAGTACAAAGAATTTTATAATGGGGTTATTTTCGAATATTCCAAACTTTGGCCATGGGAGATTCTAGAAAAAATTGAAAGGTGATGTATTATGGGGCAAAATCTAAAGGTGGTGTTATAAACTAGAATTTGGTCATAGTTCATGTATTTAGGGGCAATAACCCCTTAATATAATATACATATAATAAATCTTAAAAATATATTATGGTTATGTTTTGTATTTCAATAATTATTTAAGTGGTAGTATCTATTAAAACTCTTCATCTACATAATTTAGTATCTTTTTTATTTTGTAAATTTAATAAGAGTAGACTTAAAAAAAATGCCCAAATTAGAATTGTACAAATAAAAATTTTCTTTTAAGACAAACATAACTTAAAAAATTATCATTTTACCCTTCATATAAAAAATTTTAAAATTATCCATTAATTTTTTAATTGTGATTTCAAGTGTTTGAACTCGAATTCACAACCAAGACTATTTCTGGCAAATGAAAAATAAATGTCACTTAATATATACCTTCATAGATATGTCTTATTCCCTATAACAACATATATATGCACAAATTTTGTATGTCCGACGATTTTCTTATTTTTTTGATTACCTCAAGCTGATTGGACCTTGCAGCCAAATGCAAGAGTGTCTCCCCATCATCATCCTTTGCATGCACAAGCTCTCCCAGTTTCTCCACCATAACCTTCATTGTCATAAGCTGACCGTGTTTCACACACAGGTGAAACACAGTCTGCCCGCGATGCAGTCTCTCCATAGCAGGCAAATGACTCTCTTCAAGCAGCACCTTCAACACCTCGTCATGCCCATTCATGGCTGCAATATGAATCGGGTTCATATCATGACAGTCTCGCCACCAGCACGCCTCCGGGGCTACTGATAACAACTTTCTCACTATCACAATGTTCCCTTGTGCTGCTGCAACGTGAAGAGGCGATGATTGTTCGGAGTCCAAATTTCGAGCTAGCTGCGGGTTGATGTTCAACACCTCTTCAACAATGGCTACTTGCCCTCGCAGTGCTGCTATGTGTACAGCATTTCTTGAACATGCAAATGAGACACTTTCAACAAGATATGGATCTTCTTGAAGCAGTGTTTGAAGCATTGTTAGATCCCCATTTGATGCAGCATTGTAGAGTTTCTTTTCTACTGTTTCTCCCACCATTCTTCCCCACTAACTATATATTGATGGCTTTTTTTTTTCTTTTTTTTCGCTCTCTCTAGCTAGTTTCTTAGTTTCTTTCTTCATCTTACAAAAATTATGTATGTATATATAGTACTTACACAAGCTCTGTCTCTCTCAAGAAAGCTCTGTTAGGACTGATCCTAAAGAAGATTCTGCCCAATTTCCTACTTCTCAATTGTGGAAGATAGGATCCATGGACTCTATATTAAAAGGTGGTGGCTTAATTTATTCTACAAAAAAAGACAATTGAAAAAAAATGCATGTATATTGGAGAATTAGTATATATATATGTACAAAAGAATGGAGACCAACAAACAAAGTTGAGATGAATTTTCAACATGGCTATTTGCACGCAGAAGCTTCGTCTTCTTGCAAACTCATATTTTAATAATCAAATGTACAAGTCGTTGCATGGCGGCAATCCTCCTCACCACAATAAATAGAAGTACTTTCATCAATAAAATAACGCGAAAAAAGTTAAACGAGAGTGTGTTAATTTTGAACTTTTTTAAAATGCAATCTATTTCAAATATATCTAAGATTTAATATTATTGGGGCGTGTTTGCTTTTTATCCCTCTAAATGGAGGGATAATATAATAAAGTATAAATTTATCACAGGGATCACACGTACATTTTCTATATCTTATTTGTTTTGAAGGATAATATATTTATTCTTTCCTTGTAAACTAGTATAAAATTATACCACCATGTCTTAGGTATAAAATTATCCATTTCTCAAGCGATAAGGTGCAGCCCAAAAAATTATACAACTTGCTTGGTTTTTTTCATACATCGAAGCGAACAAGGTATAAAGTGGTAAATATAGTTTATTCATTTCTTATACCTCAAAGCAAACACGCCCTAAGATAATGACCTGAAATAATTTAGGCTAATTGTCTGTAAATTCCTAATGTTTACACGGAATTGGTTTTTGCACCTATTTTTATTTTTCTACTTTTAAATACGTAACCTTTCGTTTTTGTCTCAAATTTATCCGATGACCGGTTTTTTCTTACGCCGGCGCCAAAAATGCCACTGTGCCAGCCGGAATTGATGAGGTGACAGCTGGAATTGACACCTAAACATATTTTTTACATGTGGCAAAAAAAAAAAAACTAAAAAAATTCCAAATCATCATCATCTTCCTCAAACCCTTATCCCCCCTCCACCAACCCACCGCGCCTCCCCCTGCCAGCACCACCGGCGCCGCCCCCTTCCCTCCCCCAACCCGCCGCCGCCTCCCCCCTACAACCACCACCACCGTTCGCAGAATTCCGCCATGGAAGAGATGGATTTTAAAGTAGAAGAAGCCACCATCAAATCAATCCAACAACCATTGCCACGCCCAGATCGAGCGCCTCAATCCCGTCCTCCTTCGCCTCCACCAAGATCCTCAACAACCACCGCCGCGCCCATCGGTCTCTGTCCTCCTTCGCCTCCATCAAGATCCTCAACAACCAACTGTCGCCGCCGAATTCGAACAGAACAACCAAATCATACATAACAACCAAATCGAATTCCCCACCTCGACGCCCGCCTCCCTCTCCCCATCTCTGGCAGTAATGTTCTTAGAACAAGTCGACGGCGCGACGGTTGAGAGACAGAGACGACCTCGCCGAACCAGGATGGTTCGCGAAGCCAAGCAAACACGCGGCGACGTCGAACCTATTCATGAAATTTCGAACGAGGGAGAGGAGCTTCATTCTGGGTTTTACTCGGAGGAGCTCGCCGATTGACTATTGTCATGAGCTGGCAACACCGCGCCGGCGGTGGTGGAGGTGGCAGGGGGCGGCGCCGGGTGTGGGGGAGGGGGAGTTGGGGTTTGGGGTGGGAGAAGGGGGGAAAAGACGATTGGGGGGGGGGAAGATTTCCTTATTTTTTCTTTTTTTTCCACATGTTTTTTTTTTTTTTAATTTTTTTCAGATATTTTTTCCACATGTCACAAAAGTGTCACCATGTTAATTTTCGGCTGCCACCTCATCAATTCTGGCTGCCACAGTGGCATTTTCGGCACCGACGTAAGAAAAAACCGGTCACCGGATAAATTTGAGACAAAAACAAAAGGTTAGGTATTTAAAAGTAGAAAAATAAAAATAGGTGCAAAAACCAATTCCGTGTAAACGTTAGGGATTTACAGGCAATTAGCCCAAATAATTTTGAACTCTATAACAAAAATAGCCAAATTTTAATGCAAATACTAATTTGCCCTCATGATGTAGACATAAAGTTATGTGATATAAAAATAAAATGAAATATATATATATATATATATATATATATATATATATATATATATATATATATATATAGGGTCAAGTTAAACAAAGAATGGCCCTATGTATAGAGAATAAAGAATAAATCATGTCCCTCCATTTTATCAAATCTAACGGTTCCTATTTTAGAAGTTTTAAATTGTTTAATAATTGAAATTAGTGCTCCCTTTTTCTTTTAAATCACGAAAGGGTAATATGGGATCAAGTAAAACTTATTTCCTAACTTTCCTCCTAATTTATCGCTTATCAATAGGGTAAATTAACCCATTTCTTCCATTATTCTCTAATTTCTCCCATTTCTCAATTTGCTCCAATTTCTTCCTCCAAATCACGCATCTGTAGAGGCACATCATCTCCGATCTTGATTCAGGAGCCTGCAATTTGAGGTTGTACTCGCATGGCGTCAGATGAAGGGGTTGATGGAGTGGATGCCGCGGACGCAGGCGGCGCAGAGGAAGGCAGCGTCAGCCTTTGGTTGGCCCCAATTCGCGAGCGACAACCCCACCGAAATTTTAGAGGTGGCGGACGACGACCACTGCCCGATTTTAGAGGAGCAAACTTTCTTGTTGCAAGTGGATTTATGCGAAAGCCAGAGTGTGGAAGGAGGTTAATTGTGTTCAGCCATGACTTTGAGAAGATGGAGGACATGGAACGGCGGCCAATCGCCGGTCTTCTAGAGGCGGCGATTGGACTGGCTGTGGATGGAGTTCTAGATGGAACTGGCTGTGGACGGAGTTTTCGTCAAATTGAAATGAGCAATTTTAGAATTTTGGGGATATTCATGCGTCCAATCAATCTGAATATATATGTTCATTTAGATATTGTGTTTTGTTCATTTATAAATTGTTTTTAGTTCATTTATGTTCACGACAAATAGCTTGTATTTTCGTTTCTGCTATGAAATCTAAATTTTTACGTGTTTTTTAACATACTAAAATATTTTGAACATGCTTTAAACAATTACGAACACCTAAATAAACTATTTGCATTTCTCTTAATAACATAAAATATTTAACATAAAACATTTCGAACAAGCGTAAAAAAAATTACGAACACCTAAATAAACTATTTGAATGTTTCTTACTAACATAAAATATTTAACAGAAAGTATTTCGAACAGGCGTAAAAAGTTTACGAACAACGACTAAATAAAAATATTAAAAATATTAAAAAAAATGGAAATTCAAAAGACAAATGAGAAATGAATAAACATCATCACAAAACGAACAGACAACTTGAATAAACCGAACAGGGATGAACGCACTATAAGAGATGTTGACATAATGGTGTAGATAGACTAATCATATACAGAACTTAACACAATTATTCCTATAGAACGAAAAACTTTTCTGAAGAATTACATGTTTTCGGTATAATGGTATAGATGGAAAAAACGTATCTACAGAAAAATGAAAACTATTATCTAAATCCTCCATGGCCGCCGACTTGAAGCTTCCCACGACTTACAGATTTTCGGTATAATAAGGAGATGAAGAGGTTTTAGAATAGAAGATTTTACAGAAGAATAATTTACGGTAGAGAGATTAGAATAGATATTGAGAATCAAATCTTACCAAATAAAAATAGATAAATTAAGATTTGTTTCCCTTAAAACATGCTGGCCGAAAATATCAAAGTAAAAAATTAACCTTTTCGGTTTTAATAATAGAAAATATATTGAAAAACAAATGACCATTAGATTTGTTAGATTGGATGATCCAGATTAATTCTCCTTTCTCTAAATACTTATCATTCTCTGTTTAACCTTTCTCTCTCTCTCTCTCTCTCTCTCTCTATATATATATATATATATATATATATATATATATATATATATATAGGGGCGCGCTCCAGTGAGACCCCATATTTTTCGTGAAACACTAGGACAATGAATAAGACATATAATACTAATGAACAAAACGTATATCTAATGAACAAGATGTATATACTGATGAAAAATAAAATTTAAAAAATTCGTAATGAATAAGACATATATACTGATGAACAGGGCCGTATATACTGATGAACAATGCAGTATATACTGATGAATAACAAAATTTAAAATATTCTGCTCCCTCCAGGATTCGAACCCTGCGAAAAAAAATCACCCTCCAGATACAATATCAGCCATAGAATTGATAAAATAAACGCACCAGATCGTGCCCTAGATCTCACTAAAATTAGGGGGTCTCATTGGAGCGGCCCCCTATATATATATATATAGGGAAGGGCTAAAATAAGAGCATTTCTTAAGATATAAAATAAGAATCATTTTCAGCCCTTAGATCATCAAAATCTACGGTTGATTTGTAATCCTGTTGGATGGATTTATGGTCCTGAGTTCGAATCCCAAAGGTAGCAAAAAATTATTTTTCACAATTCATACCTTTATACAGCGAATTCATACGTGTTCTACATAAAATTCATACATTAAAAATTGCTCTTATTTCTTATTTTAATATGTGCTCTCACGGTGGCCCACCCCTATATATATATATATATATATATATATATATATATATATATAGGGTTAATTGCTGTTATATTCAAAAGCTTTTTGAGATTTCGTGATATTCTCACCAACTTCAAAATCGGCATATGAATAAATTAATTACTGATTATGTGTCAAATACATGGCAATTAGGTATTACATGTCATTTTTTTAATAATCTTATTTTAATAAAATATAATAATTTATTAATAAATTAATTTACAAAAAAAAAAAAAACCAACCTACCCCCATCCCCAGACACCCCCCAAACCTACCCCCATCCCCAAACACCCCAAAATTCGACCAGTGATGCTTGATTGCTCGACTCGCTATGATCGAATATGTCAAGCATTAGTACATTTTCTAAGAATGTCCGACCACTAATGATCGATTGTTCGATCGATTCGTAATGGTCAAGCATGTCAAGCATTAGTATATTTATACCACTAATGCTCGACTCGCAGAGGTCGAGCATGTCGAGCATTAATGTATTTATGATAAATACATTAATGCTCGACATACTCGAATCATAATAATCAAGCATGTTGAGCTTTACTGTATGTACCACTAATGTTCAACATGCATTGGTCGAGCGCGTCGAGCAAAGTTTGCGATTTTAGTATAATTTGTGATTTAAGTAAGGGTAACTTTATTATTCAAGTTCAAAATTGGTATACTTTTTATAATTTTCTTTTGTAGTGGATAATTTTTATTTTTTATCTTTGAGAATGGATAAAAGCAACCATTAAACCTTACTTTTTTTTGTCTTCAGCGATATTTAAGCCGGGAAGACTGGTCTAGGGTTCAGCGATAAAAGCAACCATTAAGCCATACTAAGAGAACTATGCTTTTTATATGTTCATACATGCATTAATATATATATATTAATTCTCTTATGACAATATTTCTTTATGATGAGGAGTGATATGTGCAGAGTAGGGAAATGATACAAATCAAAGGAATCGGCCCCACCAGCAGAACGAGTATGGCAGAAGAAGCGCACGCGTCAGAGGAATCATCCTCACCAGAGGAGTCATACTTGCCAGAGGGACCATTTTCACCAGAGAGATCTCGCTCATTCACCAGAGACATCTCACTTACCAGAGGAATGGCTCTTGCCAGAGGAATCATATTCGCCAGAGGAGTCACCATCGCCAGAGAAGTCATCTCCACCAGAGGAACTACATCCGTCAGAGAAGCTGATTTCGCCAGAGGAATGCTTTTCAACAGCGGAGTCACTAGAAAGCGCGGGGAAACCTTCCGCGTGATGGCAAAGTTACTATTCTACCCTCAAACATGCCGAACGCATGCACCACAGACGAATTTACTGTTTTGCCCTCCTATGTAATCTATAAATAGAACCTGAGCTCGTGCATTGTAACTACGCTATCTCTTATTTTCGAATACAACAGCTACTTTTCTCCCGTTCTGAGTTTTCCGATTGTTTACTTTGCCTTCTCCGATCATTCACACTAGGTATAGTCTATATTTATCGCTTTGTAGATTAGGTGTTGGTTCCTTGAATCACCAACTGGCGCCGTCTGTGGGAAAGCTACTGAGTTAGGATGTGAGTTTGTGGACGCCGGCGCATGCAGATCTGAAATTCCAATCGGGTTTGCGTGTGTCGGTACCGCTTGAGCCGATAATTCGGACACCCAGATGATTTCGAGCTGCTAATTACGTTTTTTGGGTTGATGTGCTTTTAATCCTTTACGATCTGTGTTTAATTATGTTTTTGGTGCATGGGGAAAGGTGGCGAAAGTCGTAAATCATGAATTGGGGGGATATGTGTTTATTTACCGATTGATCGGTTCAATTATGGGTGAATACAAAGTTTCTTCGTAGAATCGGGATTTTATTTATAGATCTGATGTTTATACCGGTGAATTGTGGAGTATCGCTCTGTTTCTGCTTGAATTGGGTCTTGGTTGACGATTTATGGGGTTTCGCTTCGGTAGAATGTTGGTCAACATTCCATTTTTGCTGCGATTGAGCTTGTGTTGTTGATTTTTGGATGTTTTTCGTTTAAGGGTAATAATTGTCGATATTTTTCGTGTTTTTGTGGCTAATCTTCGTTTTCTATCGGTGGATTATGGGGTAATGATCTGTTTCTGTGATGATTGGGTTTGCACTGTTAATTTGCGGCTATGTTTCGACTGAGGGTGATAATTAAGGGTGATAACTCTGTTGTTTTTGGGTTTTTGCGGTTAAAATAGCACACGATCGTGGTAATTTCGGGTTATGATGTTCGTTTTCTTGCAAATTCTTTACTATATATCATGCTTAACGTTTTGTGCTAACAAGCTTCTTGGTGGTTGTTCAGTTTATGTCTATCTCTGGATATCTTACTTTGGTTCTCTGGACACTCTGTTTCTTCTGCCGGATCTTGATAAGAGTCTACAGGGAAAATTTCTGTTGTTCGGGCTCTGTTATTTTAATCTATACCCTGGGTTTATTTCCCAGTGTATAGAGTTACCTTGAGGGAATTTTTTAACGGCCTCTGCGCCGGTGCTTGGAATTTCTCATATTGGGTTTTCAATCAGTAAGGGAGGATCTATTCATTGGCCGTATGGATTCTTTCTCACTTTGTTTATGTGCAGGTACTATGGGATCCTCTGATGCTCACCGCAACTTGGAGAAGGAGTTCGATTCTGCTGCTGTCACTACCGAGGTGCCTACCTCACTGTTCAATGGCCTTCAGGGTAACCCCATTTTCACTGTACCACCGGGTTTTCAGGCTATCTCAGCCACTCCGACAACAGGGTTGAACGTCAATACCCAGAGGTTTGCTCTGGCAACACCGGGCTCTGATCTGCCAAGTCTGGCCCCCACGTCTGGAGGGGGATCGCTTAACTTCGGGCTGGCAGAGCAAATGATGGCTTTACTCAGCTATGCTAATATGCGTCAGGCACTGGGAACTCCGATGCTGTCTGTCATCCCCACTGTAGCTCCCTCGGCTGGAGCGGCCAACCCGTAGGGCACTGAGGCCCCGCCTCCCGCTGCTCAGGAGGCAAACATTTTGGCAATCAACAAACAGGCGGTGATGCCTGGGGAAATGCAAGGGGTCCCTGCTGACAGGGAAGTGGAAAGAAGACCAGAGGGGAGCCGTGTTAGGCTCAACAGTGTTGTCAGAAAGGAGAGGGTTGACGAGTCTGATAGTCAATCCGTCTCCCTTGTGTTTGAGGAAGAGAGACCGAAGGAGAAGGCACGGTTGGAAAATCAAGTGTCGCAGCTGAAACACCAACTCGAGAATCTGGAGGAATCGTTGAGGGAGAAATCCCGGAGGGACGACAGGGGACAGAGGTCAGAGCGGTCGTACAGGGCAGAGAAGTCCCATCGTCCAGAGAAATCACGGTACACCGAAGGATCAGAGGAAAGGGCGCTGGAGTATTCCTCTGGCAGGCCAGGGCACAGGGCTCACAAGCGTCACGGCCATGACGCGCCAAGGGACAGAAGGGAGGGAAGATACAAGGAAGACAAAAGGGCCAAGACTTCAAGGTTTCATTCCATCAGCAACCGTAGTCCTTTCTCTGATGATATTCTGGCAGATACTTTACCCCGAAGTTACAAGCCCATTTATCTGGATTATGATGGCACCACTGATCCAGAGGTCCACCTCAATCGGTTCGAGGGATTGGTCACGCTGCACATGTACACTGAGGGCATCAAGTGCCGCATCTTCTCCACTACTCTAACTGGACCAGCTCAGTTGTGGTTTGGGACGCTGGCCCCAAATTCTATTTACTCCTTTGAAGATTTACAAACTTGTTTCCTACGACAGTTCGCAAGCTCGCGAAGGGTAGGGAAGTCAGCTCTTTCATTGATGGATATCAAGCAGGATCAGGGTGAAACATTGCGGAAGTACACTGCAAGGTTTAATCTCGCTGCTCTGGAGGTGCCAGAGGCAGAATCACAGATAAAGAATTGTGCCTACGTCAGAGGGCTCAAGCCGGGGCTCTTCTTTGACGAGCTACAGATCCGACCAGCAAGGGATTTCGACGATATTATGGCAAGGTTTCCAGGCTACTTACAGTTGGAGGATGCCAGGATGGCAAGGAAAGCTGAAAACGACAAACACAAGGCTAAAAAAGCCGAAGAAACACCAGAGAGGCAGCAACACCAGGATAGGGCCCCTTTCAGAGGATTACCCCCGAGGGTACCTCCCACCCAGGCAGAGGGACCACACCGCCAACAACGCACTGTGAATGAAGTCACTCGTTTCAACGAGTACACCCCTTTGAACAAGACATCGGAGGAGATCTTCCATCTGATCAAGAATCAGCCGTTTTTCAAGGCGCCTGGGACTTACCGAGATGGGCAGCCTCAACAGGGACCTAACAACAAACTATGCGAGTATCACAATGCCTATGGGCATTTTACCAAACACTGCGGGCATCTAAAGCATCAGTTAGAGCTTTTGGTGCGGACAGGTAACCTGGATCAATTTATAGTCCGAAGGAACGAAACCCAGGCACATAGGCCAGAACAGAGGCATGTTACTTAGATGACACGACAATTTGTAGACTGAATACTCTTTTTCCCCACAGGGCTTTTAACGAGGTTCGGGGCCATGATATCAATAAAATTGGATACATGGTTCTAGGGAATTCCCTGGTGTTGTCTAGTTCATTTCTTATTATCGTTTTTTCAAATTGCATATTTTACTTAACATGTTCATGCAGAGGCATTGCACATGTCACCAGAGGGGGGAGTAGGGTGTATACCCGTAGTCCCCAATTTACAAATTCAAAATTGCTTCTCAGCAAGTCAAGGGAAAAGCAGAGGGATGCTATCGTAAGCCGCGAAAGTTGGTTGCACCCCCAAGGTCTTCCATGCTCCGCGCAGAGAAATGGAACGCGGAATTGCTTCTTAGCAAGTCAAGGGAAACATAAACAGCCAGGAACAACGCTCGAACGAGAGGAGGAGCAGAGGGATCACGCTTCCACCAGAGCAGAGGGATCACGCTGCCATCAGAGCAGAGGGATCATGCTGTCACCAGAGCAGAGGCATGCTACCGTAAGCCGCGAAAGTTGGTTGCACCCCCAGGGTCTTCCATGCTCCGCGCAGAGGTTACTACTTAATCGTAAGCCGCGAAAGTTGGTTGCACCGGCCAGGCCCTCCATGCTCCGCGCAGAGTATAATTTCTGTTCAACCGTAAGCCACGAAAGTTGGTTGCACCCCCGGGTCTTCCATGCTCCGTGCAGGGTATAATTTCTGTTCAACCGTAAGCCACGAAAGTTGGTTGCACCCCCCGGGTCTTCCATGCTCCGTACAGGGTATAATTTCTATTCAACCGTAAGCCACGAAAGTTGGTTGCACCCCCCGGGTCTTCCATGCTCCGTGTAGGGTACAATTTCTGTTCAACCGTAAGCCACGAAAGTTGGTTGCACCCCCCGAGTCTTCCATGCTCCGTGCAGGGTATAATTTCTGTTCAACCGTAAGCCACAAAAGTTGGTTGCACCCCCCGGGTCTTCCATGCTCCGTGCAGGGTATAATTTCTGTTCAACCGTAAGCCACGAAAGTTGGTTGCACCCCCCGGCTCTTCCATGCTCCGTGCAGGGTATAATTTCTGTTCAACCGTAAGCCACGAAAGTTGGTTGCACCCCCCGGGTCTTCCATGCTCCGTGCAAGGGTATTATTTCTGTTCAACCGTAAGCCACGAAAGTTGGTTGCACCCCCCGGGTCTTCCATGCTCCGTGCAGGGTATAATTTCTGTTCAACCGTAAGCCACGAAAGTTGGTTGCACCCCCCGGCTCTTCCAAGCTCCGTGCAGGGTATTATTTCTGTTCAACCGTAAGCCGCAAAAGTTGGTTGCACCCCCCGGGTCTTCCATGCTCCGCGTAGAGTGTTCAAGCTTGGATGGGAAGCAGCAAAAGAATGCTTGGATGGGAAGCAGTAGCAAAATCCTCGCCAGAGGAGTCAGCCAATATCCTCGCCAGAGGAGTCATCAAAATCCTCGCCAGATGAGTCATCAAAATCCTCGCCAGAGGAGTCAGCCAAAATCCTCGCCAGAGGAGTCATCAAAATCCTCGCCAGAGGAGTCATCAAAATCCTCGCCAGAGGAGTCAGCCAAAATCCTCGCCAGAGGAGTCATCAAAATCCTCGCCAGATGAGTCAGCCAAAATCCTCGCCAAATGAGTCAACAAAATCCTCGCCAGAAGGGTTGGCGAAATCCTCGAAACAAGAGTGGTAGAAATCCAGGGGAGGAAGATCAGAGAAACGTTTGGAGTCAGTACGGAGGGCCGAACTAAAAATGTTCCCAGCAGAGAGGTCATTCAGATTTCAACAAAGACAGAAATCAGCATCAACATAAAAAATGACATAAAGCATGAGGGAAAGCAGGATCAATACAAAAATCCAAAGGCGAGTCAAACGGGGAAAAATGTCATTAAACGCTAGAGATAAGTATTAAGTTTTTACAAATTAAAAAGTTTCAAAAACGCCAAAAAGAGTCAGAAGGGAGATCAAAGCCATCAAGCGGGAGGGACAGAGGAGTCTCCAGCAGGAGCAGAAGAAGCGGGAACAATGGCAGAGGAAACCGGGGGGGAGGGGGACGGCACTGGCGGGGACCTGGCTAGCAGAGGCTCCCTCTGTAAACACCGGCAGCATGCCAGTTTCCTTCACCTTCGGGAGACGGGACTCCACGTCCAGCAGCTTCACAGCTTCTTGTACGTACGTTTTTTCGTCTCTATACAGGGTAAAAAACTGCTCCACTGCGGAGGAAGAGGAAGCAGAGTCTTCAAAAGCTGAGGCCGCCAAGTCAGAAGGCAGGGGAGGCACCATGCTGTATTGAGAAAATTTTCGGGTGTTGTTGCCAGTAGGATCCCGCAGCCGGTCCACGAAACCCACCAGGGAAGCAGAGAAAGCAGGCATATACATGGGAGCAGAGGGTAGTGAATCAGACCCGACCCCAAAGGTAAAATAGGGAAGGGCCTTCTCCAGCACCGGATACCACCACCCCGGCTTCCCCGGGGCATCCGCAGGGATCCCCATCAGCTTGTTTATGTCTTCATCCTTGAGGTTCTCCATCAAGGCTCGCAGATCCAGGGTAGCAAGCTGCTCCGGAGATGCCCCCGCCATCTCTAACGCCTTCGTGGCGGATTGCTTTATCACGTAAGCAAAGAGGGGCCCGAAGTCTTCCAGATACTCGGGAGTAATCCTGAGATTCCACCTGCAAGGAAATAGAAGGGATCATGTCAGAACAAAGAAGTAATCCTCACCAAAGGAATGATTTTCTTCAGAGAAATGGGTTCCACCAGAACAGTCAAGAGGTTAATAACTTAAATTTTTAGATAAGAATACAAGTTGTAAGGTACCTGAAGAGCCAACTGGCCAAGCCGACTAGCCAGAGCCCCTCGTGTCAAGTTCTCTACTTTCTCCTTGTCCTTTGAATGAACACGGACGGACAAAGCATCAATAAATGCCTGCCCCAACAAACTTGAAATCGGGCCAGGAATAGTATCTTCTGACTCATCAGCAGGGGGAACCACAGCCTTGCCCTTGCCCTTTCCCCCAGCAGAAGGGAGGACTTTTGAACCACCAGCAGACTTCTTGGCTGGATCCGCGGACTTGCCGGCCTTCTTCAGGCTTTCTTGTCTCTCCTTCTCACCTATGGAGATCAGAGAGCCCCTCTTCTGCTTCTTCGAGAGCTCGGGAGTGGCGATGTCCTGGGCTAAGTCGGGAGAAGGAACTTCACCAGTAATGTCCACAATCTGGACATCTTCTTCACCAGCACCGGATGCACCACCAGTACTGGGCGTCTGCGCCCGCGAACAAGGCTACCTGCATCAACCTCCTCTGCATCAAAGGTGCGTGAGGCTTCCACGTTTCTCTCTGGGACCTCTGCCACAGGGAGAGTGGTGACCATCTCTGACCCAGTGGGTTGTGCTGAGGGGCCCGTTCGGGAAGCAGAGCCTCCCGAGCCATGTTCCCTGCTGCGAGCGGGAGAAGCAGCGTCATCCAAATTGACCCCGCACTGTTTCCTCCAAGACATGTCTGCAAATAAAAATTCTACACCGTTAGAATCAGGGTAACAAAAGTTAATATATTTTCTAACCCATATTTTTACCTATTGATTTCTTTGGATATAGGGGAAATAAGCCATTGTATGCCAGGGCCGAATTGGTCTCAGCGAGATATCTACAGGATAGGGGCTCAGCCTTATTCATGGCATTAAGATGGGCTATGACACCTAGGTCAAAGGTAGAGGGAGCAGCCTGAGAGGCTGGTTTATAGGTGGTCCGTGGATTATGCCACTCCAGCTCCATGGCACCGTAATCGCGCCAGGAACCAACAAGGGTGCGCACGTAACAGTAGTTAAATAAAAAGTTTTTATCAAAGGAATTTAAGGAAGAAAGGAAGGTAGTGGGATATTTCTGAAGACCGGCAAAGCTATACAGAGGACTGCCCTGCATACGGAGAAATTGGGTCTGACAGAATAGTTTGGCGGTGTCCCCAACACCATGGGCTCGGCATAGAATATGAAAGGCATATAACCTCCGGATGGCAGAAGGGGCAATTTGATAAAAAGGGATGCGAAAATGGTTGCAGACGTCAACCAGGAGAGAGCAGGAGGAGGAAGCCGCAGACCAGCGTCTATCTGGGCTTGCCAAACGGCTATTGTTTTGTGGTCACGAAGTTGTTCCGGAGGTTTCGAGGCTTTAGAGAAGGCCTCGAATCTTAAGCCGTCAGGGCAACGACACTTGTTTCTCATCTTTTCCATCGCCGTGAAGCTAAGGCGAGAATCGGGAACAGGTTTAGGGGGTTGGGAAGCCTTTTTAGTTTTCTTTTTGGGTTGAGAAGGACTGGGAGTAGCCTGAGAATCATGTGAAACGGAGGGGGAAGGAAGGTTTTCAAGACCCTGGGGCTGGGGGAAGGAAGATGAAGAATCTCGGGGAGAGGGCGAACGCGAGGGCTGGGGAGCGGAAGTGGAAGCCATTATCAGAAATTTTAATCCTAGGGTTTCTAGCACGCTCAATCAGAGCACCAACAAGTACACCACTACGCTACAACTAATCACAAATATTGGAAGAGGAGGGTACGCGAATTACCTAGGTCAGGGAAAGATTGACTGTAAATACCGAAACGAAAGGGTCGCTGGAAGTACGCCGAAACAGGAGGGAGGATCGCCGGAAATTGCAGATGAAGAAGTTCGGAAAAATTGGAGAAGAGGAATAGTGGAAAGTAAAAGTTCAAAACTGAATATGTAACGTACGCGGGCAACTATCAGTATACGGGATGAACGACACGTGACCCTAAAAAACAATCGACGATCGAGGATTTCTATGGGGAGGCGAAAGGACGCGAAGGCTGAAAAAGTAACCTCGGGATACGGAAATATGAGCGTTTTTCTAGTAGTGTATATTAATTCTCTTATGACAATATTTCTTTATGATGAGGAGTGATATGTGCAGAGTAGGGAAATGATACAAATCAAAGGAATCGGCCCCACCAGCAGAACGAGTATGGCAGAAGAAGCGCACGCGTCAGAGGAATCATCCTCACCAGAGGAGTCATACTTGCCAGAGGGACCATTTTCACCAGAGAGATCTCATTCACCAGAGACATCTCACCTACCAGAGGAATCATATTCACCAGAGGAGTCACCATCGCCAGAGAAGTCATCTCCACCAGAGGAACTACATCCGTCTGAGAAGCTGATTTCGCCAGAGGAATGCTCTTCAACAGCGGAGTCACTAGAAAGCGCGGGGAAACCCTTCCGCGTGATGGCAAAGTTACTATTCTACCCTCAAACATGCCGAACGCATGCACCACAGACGAATTTACTGTTTTGCCCTCCTATGTAATCTATAAATAGAACCTGAGCTCGTGCATTGTAACTACGCTATCTCTTATTTTCGAATACAACAGCTACTTTTCTCCCGTTCTGAGTTTTTCGATTGTTTACTTTGCCTTCTCCGATCATTCACACTAGGTATAGTCTATATTTATCGCTTTGTAGATTAGGTGTTGGTTCCTTGAATCACCACTTTATATATTAATACTATTTAATGAATTTGATGATGTGATGTTTGAGAGCTACAAAACCACGTGCAGAATTTTCTAGGGTCAACCCTAATAGAAGTCTTTGTTTAAACTTTAAACATTTCTTGCAGGCGGCTTCCTTGAGGATCACTATATTATGCTCCCTCAGTTCCAAATAAAATGTCTTGTTTTTATTTTTGAGTCCCATTTGAAATATCTTATTTACTTTTATGGAAAAAATTATTCTCAAAAAGTACAATTTTTGGGACCCACGTAACTTTTTCAACTCTACACCACACCACTTAATAATATAATTAACATTTTCCTAAATAACCGTGCCAAAAAGAAAAAAAGACATTTCATTTGGGACGGAGGGAGTATTATATATACATACATCATTTGTGTAATTAATGTGAAACTAGAGAAAAAAAAAATTAAAAAGTGAGGAATGAATATATAGTTAGTGGGTAAGAATAGCTAGTGTGAGAAGTAGTATAAATTAAGAAACTGTACAAAATACTGTATCATAAAGGTATATATGTAAACAGCATTTGAACAACTGCATATTAGCAGTAGAACTGTACAAAATGCTGCATCAAAAAGGGATGTAACAACATTTGAACAATTGTTGAATAACGATATTCAATTAATTAATAAATAAAATTTTCACTCCCTACATGATATAATTGCAGGTAAAATTTCGCCCCTCCAATTAAATAAATATCAGCCATAGAATTTGCGTATTGACACACATCGACGCACATGCAACTAATACTACTCTGGCATAAAAGAAGATTCTGCCCAATTTCGTACTTTTCGATTGCAAGATAGGATCCATGGAATCTATATTCAAAAAAGGTGGCTTAATTTATTCTACAAAAAAGACAATTTAAAAGGAGTTATCTGTATATTGGAGAACTAGCTAGTATATATGTAGAGAAGAATGGGACAGGAGTAACAAACAAGTTGAGTGGTCTTGCACGCAGAAGCTTCGTGGTTTTGCAAGCTCATATTGTCTTAATCAAATGTACTAAGTTGTTGCATGGCCACAATCCTCCGGATGACCAGAATAAATAAAAGTACATTTATCAATAAATAACGGGAGAAAAAAAAGTTTAATTTTGAACTTTTTCACAATGGAATCTATTTCAAATAGGAGTAAAAATTTGAAGTAGCCAAAATGAAGCATAAAACACAATTTATGGCCACACATTGAAAAAACACAAATTTTGGCCATTTTTATTGATTTGGATGTTTTTACCCTTAATGAGGCGGACCGGGTAGGATCAGGCACGCGGGTCGCGTGCCGGGTCGGGTTAGGCACTTATGGCACTATTAGTGCCATAAGTGCCAACGGAAATCCAAAATAAAACCAAGTAAAATAGTCATTTTGGCACTTATGGCACTAATAGTGCCATAAGTGCCAACGGAAATTCAAAATAAAACTATGTAAAATGGTCATTTGGGCACTTATGGCACTATACGTGCAGCACAAATACAGAAACAACAACAATAACATCATTTAAACCCTAAATGGATAATCTAAACCCTAAATGGAACATCTAAACCCCAAATGGATAATCTAAACCCTAAATGGAATATCTAAACCCTAGGGGGAAGTGTGCACTTATGGCACTAATAGTGCCATAAGTGCCATACGTGCAACACACAGATCAGATCAGATCTGCCATGGCTGAAATCGAAGGAGGCGAAGATAAGATCTGCCGATGGAGGAGGCGGCGCAACGATCAGATCAGATCCACCGCCGCCGCCTCATAAGACCAGATCTGCCGCCGCCGCCTAATCCTCCGACGAATTCTGCCCAGGCGGCGCGTTGGAGAGAGAGAGAGGGAGATGAGAAAGAGAGAGGAGAGTGCGGCAGCCGCTGGAGAGAGAGAGAGGGGGAGGATCTCCTCCACCACCGCCGCGAGAGCTCCGACGAATTCTCCAAGCTCGGTGCCGCTGCCGCGCAGCCGCTGGAGAGAGAGAGAGAGAGGAGCCGCTGGAGAGAGAAAGTGGGAGATGAGAACGAGAGAGGAAAGAGAGAGAAGGGTAGAATAGTCATAACATACAAAAAATGGCCAAAATTTATGTTTTTTCAAATGGTGGACAAAATTTGATGTTGTATGTTGAATAGGGCCATTCGGCCCTATTGTTTCTTTCTTCAAATATATCGTATAGTTGAGATTTAATATTGTTGAAGAATAGCCTTCACGAATAAAAATAGTGTAATTGAAACTAAATTAATTAATTAATTTTATTTGATTCATATCACAGTTGAATTAGAGAAATTCGAATAAAAATACACTTAATCATATGTTTTATCAATTTGTACCTATTACAAGAGCATTGTTTTACAAAATTTGATTTGTCTATTATATGCCTCATATATATTTAATTTAAGGTCAATTGTATATTTTAATGTATCAGTATTATACATATAATAAATTTTAAAATATATAATGGTTATGTTTTGTATTTCAATAATTATTTAATTAATAGTATCTATTAAAACTCTTCATCCACATAATGTAGTATTTTTTTATTCTGTAAATTTAATAAGAGTAGACATAAAAATGTCCATTTGAAATTGTATAAATAAAAATTATCCACTTAATAGTTTGATCTTTCGTACTGTAGGCGCACAAATTTTAACAGAAATAAAAATATTTTATTAATTTTATATCTTTATTTATTTTGGAATCTTATGAAATCCAAGATTAAATATGATATATTATTGATAAAGATATTACCATATTTCAAAGATAGAGATCAATTTCTTTGGCAGCAAGTCAAATCTAATATTGATATGTATCAATCTTCAAAAGCCAATAGGATCGTGCCACGTCAGCCCTAAGCCCATAATCATGTGGGCTTTGACCCAAAGCCTGACTCTTCCTACAACTATAAATAGGGGACCCCATATCAGTTCTAAACACACACAAATCATTTGAGAGCTCAAGCATTGAAGGAGTAATTCACTACAACGAAGTCATCTCAAACAATCAAGACATTCTTCGTGGAAGCAACCCAAAAGCTCAAGTCAAATCCAACGCTCGATCCAGAAATAAGGCGTAGGCCCTCTGCATCAACGTTATAAAGCCCAAAGCTCAAGGTTCAAGGCGTTCTACAAGGAAGTCAACACGTTCTTCATCAAATTCATCAAAGTCAACGTTTAATTCAGAAATAAGGTGGAAGCCCTCTGGATTGACGTCATCAAATACAAATTCAAGTTCAAGTCATCAAATCAAATCCAAGGAGATCAAGAAGGCGAACTTCCCTCCAAAGATTTCAAGAGACATATCAAATTCAAATTCAAGTTCAAGTCATCAAGTCAAATCAAATCCAAGGAGATCAAGAAGACGTACTTCCCTCCAAAGATTTCAAGTAACATTTGAAGAGGATAATCAGAGGATCAAGTGGAGATTCTCAACCCGCAACAAATTCATCTCAACCCATATATTTTGGATTTGTACACATTTTTGTATTTCATTAAATTGAATACAATAAAATTTGTGTTTACAAATTTTGGCACGCCCGGTGGGACATCTCTACCTCTCATCTCTCCTCTTCACCAACAACAACTCAAGCAAATTCAAATGGAGAACAAAGCTTCAAGTGCTGCCCTAAACATCACTTTGGAGAACATTGGTGTTATCACTCGAGGCAAAGCTATGTAATTGGAGGAGATTTTCAAGCCTGCTTCAGCAATGGAAGAGCTTTTAACCGCGAGCTACTATCTTGAAGCTCCTGTCATGGTGACAAACGCTACTACTCTGGAGGAACAAGTTGCTAGCATAGCTAAGCTTCTTGAAAGCATGAACAGGCGTATATTGGAGCAAGACGCCAAGATCTCAAAGCTCATCTTAGAGAAAGGAGAAAGAAGTCGAGTGAATGACGAAAAAGATGAAAAAAGCGATGATTCAGAGTCATTCGAGAAACACCATGAAGAAAATACGCCTCCTAAGAACATCGAAGTCTCTGTCGATGGCTTCATTCACATCAATCAACTCAAATACTTCATCATGGGAACGGTCAAAGACAAGTTCGAAGGGACCTCGAAATCAGCATGGACGTATAGCAAGCCATATACTACAAGGATTGACTCCTTGAAGATGCCAATAGGCTACCAGCCTCCAAAGTTTCAACAATTTGATGGCAAAGGCAATCCAAAGCAACATGTGGCTCACTTTATGGAGACATGCAATGATGCGGGAACATATGGAGATTATTTGGTGAAGCAATTTGTTCGTTCCTTGAAAGACAATGCATTTGATTGGTATGTCAACTTGGAGCCAAATTCCATCGATAGTTGGGGGCAAATGCAAAAGGAGTTCCTCAATCGCTTCTATAGCACTCGAAGAACAGTGAGCATAGTTGAGCTTACAAACTCAAAACAATGGAAAGAAGAGTCAGTCATCGACTACATCAACCGATGGAGGGACTTGAGCTTAAATTGTAAAGATCAACTATCTGAAGCTTCAGCAATCGAGATGTGCATTCAAGGCATGCATTGGAGCCTTCAATACATCTTAAAAGGAATTCGACCAAATACATTTGAAGAGTTGACTACTAGAGCTCATGACATGGAGTTAAGCATGATCGCAAATAAAGTTGATGATCTACACATGCAAATGTCAGACGACTTTCAAGAAGACGAAGAAGTAAGTTATGGGGGCAAATCTCTTGAAGAAATCCCAAATGAAGATGATGAAGAAATCCCAAGTGAAGATGATGAAGAAACTTCAAATGTAACCACAAGCCAATCTTCAAGTTGAAATTCATAAAGTTAAATGCTCCTTGGTAAGAGCCTAAACTATCAATTATGCTCCTTGGTAAGAGCCTAAACTATCAACGAAGCCCCCAAACATGAGCAAAAGGATCATTCAAGTTGAATACTCCTTGACACGAGTATAAAATGTCTACAAATTCAAATTCAAGTGAAGACTCCTTGACACGAGTATAAAATGTCAACAAACTCAAATTCAAGTGAAGACTCCGTGACACGAGTATAAAATGTCAACAAACTCAAATTCAAGTTGAAGACTCCTTGACACGAGTATAAAATGTCAACAAACTCAAATTCAAGTTGAAGACTCCTTGACACGAGTATAAAATGTCTACAAATTCAAATTCAAGCAAAAGACTCCTTGACACGAGTATAAAATGTCTACAAATTCAAATTCAAGTGAAAGACTCCTTGATACGAGTATAAACTATCTAATAAATTCAAAACTGTCGAGACTCGTTCATTTTCACGACAAGTCGTCCATGAACAAATCTCGAGGGGGCATTTGTAGGCGCACAAATTTTAACAGAAATAAAAATATTTTATTAATTTTATATCTTTATTTATTTTGGAATCTTATGAAATCCAAGATTAAATATGATATATTATTGAGAAAGATATTACCATATTTAAAAGATAGAGATCAATTTCTTTGGCAGCAAGTCAAATCTAATATTGATATGTATCAATCATCAAAAGCCAATAGGATCGTGCCACGTCAGCCCTAAGCCCATAATCATGTGGGCTTTGACCCAAAGCCTGACTCTTCCTACAACTATAAATAGGGGACCCCATATCAGTTCTAAACACACACAAATCATTTGAGAGCTCAAGCATTGAAGGAGTAATTCATTGCAACGAAGTCATCTCCAACAATCAAGACATTCTTCGTGGAAGCAACCCAAAAGCTCAAGTCAAATCCAACGCTCGATCCAGAAATAAGGCGTAGGCCCTCTGCATCAACGTTATAAAGCCCAAAGCTCAAGGTTCAAGGCGTTCTACAAGGAAGTCAACACGTTCTTCATCAAATTCATCAAAGTCAACGTTTAATTCAGAAATAAGGTGGAATCCCTCTGGATTGACGTCATCAAATACAAATTCAAGTTCAAGTCATCAAATCAAATCCAAGGAGATCAAGAAGGCGAACTTCCCTCCAAAGATTTCAAGAGACATATCAAATTCAAGTTCAAGTCATCAAGTCAAATCAAATCCAAGGAGATCAAGAAGACGTACTTCCCTCCAAAGATTTCAAGTAACATTTGAAGAGGATAATCAGAGGATCAAGTGGAGATTCTCAACCCGCAACAAATTCATCTCAACCCATATATTTTGGATTTGTACACATTTTTGTATTTCATTAAATTGAATACAATAAAATTTGTGTTTACAAATTTTGGCACGCCCGGTGGGACATCTCTACCTCTCATCTCTCCTCTTCACCAACAACAACTCAAGCAAATTCAAATGGAGAACAAAGCTTCAAGTGCTGCCCTAAACATCACTTTGGAGAACATTGGTGTTATCACTCGAGGCAAAGCTATGTAATTGGAGGAGATTTTCAAGCCTGCTTCAGCAATGGAAGAGCTTTTAACCGCGAGCTACTATCTTGAAGCTCCTGTCATGGTGACAAACGCTACTACTCTGGAGGAACAAGTTGCTAGCATAGCTAAGCTTCTTGAAAGCATGAACAGGCGTATATTGGAGCAAGACGCCAAGATCTCAAAGAAGTCGAGTGAATGACGAAAAAGATGAAAAAAGCGATGATTCAGAGTCATTCGAGAAACACCATGAAGAAAATACGCCTCCTAAGAACATCGAAGTCTCTGCCGATGGCTTCATTCACATCAATCAACTCAAATACTTCATCATGGGAACGGTCAAAGACAAGTTCGAAGGGACCTCGAAATCAGCATGGACGTATAGCAAGCCATATACTACAAGGATTGACTCCTTGAAGATGCCAATAGGCTACCAGCCTCCAAAGTTTCAACAATTTGATGGCAAAGGCAATCCAAAGCAACATGTGGCTCACTTTATGGAGACATGCAATGATGCGGGAACATATGGAGATTATTTGGTGAAGCAATTTGTTCGTTCCTTGAAAGACAATGCATTTGATTGGTATGTCAACTTGGAGCCAAATTCCATCGATAGTTGGGGGCAAATGCAAAAGGAGTTCCTCAATCGCTTCTATAGCACTCGAAGAACAGTGAGCATAGTTGAGCTTACAAACTCAAAACAATGGAAAGAAGAGTCAGTCATCGACTACATCAACCGATGGAGGGACTTGAGCTTAAATTGTAAAGATCAACTATCTGAAGCTTCAGCAATCGAGATGTGCATTCAAGGCATGCATTGGAGCCTTCAATACATCTTAAAAGGAATTCGACCAAATACATTTGAAGAGTTGACTACTAGAGCTCATGACATGGAGTTAAGCATGATCGCAAATAAAGTTGATGATCTACACATGCAAATGTCAGACGACTTTCAAGAAGACGAAGAAGTAAGTTATGGGGGCAAATCTCTTGAAGAAATCCCAAATGAAGATGATGAAGAAATCCCAAGTGAAGATGATGAAGAAACTTCAAATGTAACCACAAGCCAATCTTCAAGTTGAAATTCATAAAGTTAAATGCTCCTTGGTAAGAGCCTAAACTATCAATTATGCTCCTTGGTAAGAGCCTAAACTATCAACGAAGCCCCCAAACATGAGCAAAAGGATCATTCAAGTTGAATACTCCTTGACACGAGTATAAAATGTCTACAAATTCAAATTCAAGTGAAGACTCCTTGACACGAGTATAAAATGTCAACAAACTCAAATTCAAGTGAAGACTCCGTGACACGAGTATAAAATGTCAACAAACTCAAATTCAAGTTGAAGACTCCTTGACACGAGTATAAAATGTCAACAAACTCAAATTCAAGTTGAAGACTCCTTGACACGAGTATAAAATGTCTACAAATTCAAATTCAAGCAAAAGACTCCTTGACACGAGTATAAAATGTCTACAAATTCAAATTCAAGTGAAAGACTCCTTGATACGAGTATAAACTATCTAATAAATTCAAAACTGTCGAGACTCGTTCATTTCCACGACAAGTCGTCCATGAACAAATCTCGAGGGGGCATTTGTAGGCGCACAAATTTTAACAGAAATAAAAATATTTTATTAATTTTATATCTTTATTTATTTTGGAATCTTATGAAATCCAAGATTAAATATGATATATTATTGATAAAGATATTACCATATTTCAAAGATAGAGATCAATTTCTTTGGCAGCAAGTCAAATCTAATATTGATATGTATCAATCATCAAAAGCCAATAGGATCGTGCCACGTCAGCCCTAAGCCCATAATCATGTGGGCTTTGACCCAAAGCCTGACTCTTCCTACAACTATAAATAGGGGACCCCATATCAGTTCTAAACACACACAAATCATTTGAGAGCTCAAGCATTGAAGGAGTAATTCACTGCAACGAAGTCATCTCCAACAATCAAGACATTCTTCGTGGAAGCAACCCAAAAGCTCAAGTCAAATCCAACGCTCGATCCAGAAATAAGGCGTAGGCCCTCTGCATCAACGTTATAAAGCCCAAAGCTCAAGGTTCAAGGCGTTCTACAAGGAAGTCAACACGTTCTTCATCAAATTCATCAAAGTCAACGTTTAATTCAGAAATAAGGTGGAAGCCCTCTGGATTGACGTCATCAAATACAAATTCAAGTTCAAGTCATCAAATCAAATCCAAGGAGATCAAGAAGGCGAACTTCCCTCCAAAGATTTCAAGAGACATATCAAATTCAAATTCAAGTTCAAGTCATCAAGTCAAATCAAATCCAAGGAGATCAAGAAGACGTACTTCCCTCCAAAGATTTCAAGTAACATTTGAAGAGGATAATCAGAGGATCAAGTGGAGATTCTCAACCCGCAACAAATTCATCTCAACCCATATATTTTGGATTTGTACACATTTTTGTATTTCATTAAATTGAATACAATAAAATTTGTGTTTACAAATTTTGGCACGCCCGGTGGGACATCTCTACCTCTCATCTCTCCTCTTCACCAACAACAACTCAAGCAAATTCAAATGGAGAACAAAGCTTCAAGTGCTGCCCTAAACATCACTTTGGAGAACATTGGTGTTATCACTCGAGGCAAAGCTATGTAATTGGAGGAGATTTTCAAGCCTGCTTCAGCAATGGAAGAGCTTTTAACCGCGAGCTACTATCTTGAAGCTCCTGTCATGGTGACAAACGCTACTACTCTGGAGGAACAAGTTGCTAGCATAGCTAAGCTTCTTGAAAGCATGAACAGGCGTATATTGGAGCAAGACGCCAAGATCTCAAAGCTCATCTTAGAGAAAGGAGAAAGAAGTCGAGTGAATGACGAAAAAGATGAAAAAAGCGATGATTCAGAGTCATTCGAGAAACACCATGAAGAAAATACGCCTCCTAAGAACATCGAAGTCTCTGCCGATGGCTTCATTCACATCAATCAACTCAAATACTTCATCATGGGAACGTTCAAAGACAAGTTCGAAGGGACCTCGAAATCAGCATGGACGTATAGCAAGCCATATACTACAAGGATTGACTCCTTGAAGATGCCAATAGGCTACCAGCCTCCAAAGTTTCAACAATTTGATGGCAAAGGCAATCCAAAGCAACATGTGGCTCACTTTATGGAGACATGCAATGATGCGGGAACATATGGAGATTATTTGGTGAAGCAATTTGTTCGTTCCTTGAAAGACAATGCATTTGATTGGTATGTCAACTTGGAGCCAAATTCCATCGATAGTTGGGGGCAAATGCAAAAGGAGTTCCTCAATCGCTTCTATAGCACTCGAAGAACAGTGAGCATAGTTGAGCTTACAAACTCAAAACAATGGAAAGAAGAGTCAGTCATCGACTACATCAACCGATGGAGGGACTTGAGCTTAAATTGTAAAGATCAACTATCTGAAGCTTCAGCAATCGAGATGTGCATTCAAGGCATGCATTGGAGCCTTCAATACATCTTAAAAGGAATTCGACCAAATACATTTGAAGAGTTGACTACTAGAGCTCATGACATGGAGTTAAGCATGATCGCAAATAAAGTTGATGATCTACACATGCAAATGTCAGACGACTTTCAAGAAGACGAAGAAGTAAGTTATGGGGGCAAATCTCTTGAAGAAATCCCAAATGAAGATGATGAAGAAATCCCAAGTGAAGATGATGAAGAAACTTCAAATGTAACCACAAGCCAATCTTCAAGTTGAAATTCATAAAGTTAAATGCTCCTTGGTAAGAGCCTAAACTATCAATTATGCTCCTTGGTAAGAGCCTAAACTATCAACGAAGCCCCCAAACATGAGCAAAAGGATCATTCAAGTTGAATACTCCTTGACACGAGTATAAAATGTCTACAAATTCAAATTCAAGTGAAGACTCCTTGACACGAGTATAAAATGTCAACAAACTCAAATTCAAGTGAAGACTCCGTGACACGAGTATAAAATGTCAACAAACTCAAATTCAAGTTGAAGACTCCTTGACACGAGTATAAAATGTCAACAAACTCAAATTCAAGTTGAAGACTCCTTGACACGAGTATAAAATGTCTACAAATTCAAATTCAAGCAAAAGACTCCTTGACACGAGTATAAAATGTCTACAAATTCAAATTCAAGTGAAAGACTCCTTGATACGAGTATAAACTATCTAATAAATTCAAAACTGTCGAGACTCGTTCATTTCCACGACAAGTCGTCCATGAACAAATCTCGAGGGGGCATTTGTAGGCGCACAAATTTTAACAGAAATAAAAATATTTTATTAATTTTATATCTTTATTTATTTTGGAATCTTATGAAATCCAAGATTAAATATGATATATTATTGATAAAGATATTACCATATTTCAAAGATAGAGATCAATTTCTTTGGCAGCAAGTCAAATCTAATATTGATATGTATCAATCATCAAAAGCCAATAGGATCGTGCCACGTCAGCCCTAAGCCCATAATCATGTGGGCTTTGACCCAAAGCCTGACTCTTCCTACAACTATAAATAGGGGACCCCATATCAGTTCTAAACACACACAAATCATTTGAGAGCTCAAGCATTGAAGGAGTAATTCACTGCAACGAAGTCATCTCCAACAATCAAGACATTCTTCGTGGAAGCAACCCAAAAGCTCAAGTCAAATCCAACGCTCGATCCAGAAATAAGGCGTAGGCCCTCTGCATCAACGTTATAAAGCCCAAAGCTCAAGGTTCAAGGCGTTCTACAAGGAAGTCAACACGTTCTTCATCAAATTCATCAAAGTCAACGTTTAATTCAGAAATAAGGTGGAAGCCCTCTGGATTGACGTCATCAAATACAAATTCAAGTTCAAGTCATCAAATCAAATCCAAGGAGATCAAGAAGGCGAACTTCCCTCCAAAGATTTCAAGAGACATATCAAATTCAAATTCAAGTTCAAGTCATCAAGTCAAATCAAATCCAAGGAGATCAAGAAGACGTACTTCCCTCCAAAGATTTCAAGTAACATTTGAAGAGGATAATCAGAGGATCAAGTGGAGATTCTCAACCCGCAACAAATTCATCTCAACCCATATATTTTGGATTTGTACACATTTTTGTATTTCATTAAATTGAATACAATAAAATTTGTGTTTACAAATTTTGGCACGCCCGGTGGGACATCTCTACCTCTCATCTCTCCTCTTCACCAACAACAACTCAAGCAAATTCAAATGGAGAACAAAGCTTCAAGTGCTGCCCTAAACATCACTTTGGAGAACATTGGTGTTATCACTCGAGGCAAAGCTATGTAATTGGAGGAGATTTTCAAGCCTGCTTCAGCAATGGAAGAGCTTTTAACCGCGAGCTACTATCTTGAAGCTCCTGTCATGGTGACAAACGCTACTACTCTGGAGGAACAAGTTGCTAGCATAGCTAAGCTTCTTGAAAGCATGAACAGGCGTATATTGGAGCAAGACGCCAAGATCTCAAAGAAGTCGAGTGAATGACGAAAAAGATGAAAAAAGCGATGATTCAGAGTCATTCGAGAAACACCATGAAGAAAATACGCCTCCTAAGAACATCGAAGTCTCTGCCGATGGCTTCATTCACATCAATCAACTCAAATACTTCATCATGGGAACGGTCAAAGACAAGTTCGAAGGGACCTCGAAATCAGCATGGACGTATAGCAAGCCATATACTACAAGGATTGACTCCTTGAAGATGCCAATAGGCTACCAGCCTCCAAAGTTTCAACAATTTGATGGCAAAGGCAATCCAAAGCAACATGTGGCTCACTTTATGGAGACATGCAATGATGCGGGAACATATGGAGATTATTTGGTGAAGCAATTTGTTCGTTCCTTGAAAGACAATGCATTTGATTGGTATGTCAACTTGGAGCCAAATTCCATCGATAGTTGGGGGCAAATGCAAAAGGAGTTCCTCAATCGCTTCTATAGCACTCGAAGAACAGTGAGCATAGTTGAGCTTACAAACTCAAAACAATGGAAAGAAGAGTCAGTCATCGACTACATCAACCGATGGAGGGACTTGAGCTTAAATTGTAAAGATCAACTATCTGAAGCTTCAGCAATCGAGATGTGCATTCAAGGCATGCATTGGAGCCTTCAATACATCTTAAAAGGAATTCGACCAAATACATTTGAAGAGTTGACTACTAGAGCTCATGACATGGAGTTAAGCATGATCGCAAATAAAGTTGATGATCTACACATGCAAATGTCAGACGACTTTCAAGAAGACGAAGAAGTAAGTTATGGGGGCAAATCTCTTGAAGAAATCCCAAATGAAGATGATGAAGAAATCCCAAGTGAAGATGATGAAGAAACTTCAAATGTAACCACAAGCCAATCTTCAAGTTGAAATTCATAAAGTTAAATGCTCCTTGGTAAGAGCCTAAACTATCAATTATGCTCCTTGGTAAGAGCTTAAACTATCAACGAAGCCCCCAAACATGAGCAAAAGGATCATTCAAGTTGAATACTCCTTGACACGAGTATAAAATGTCTACAAATTCAAATTCAAGTGAAGACTCCTTGACACGAGTATAAAATGTCAACAAACTCAAATTCAAGTGAAGACTCCTTGACACGAGTATAAAATGTCAACAAACTCAAATTCAAGTTGAAGACTCCTTGACACGAGTATAAAATGTCAACAAACTCAAATTCAAGTTGAAGACTCCTTGACACGAGTATAAAATGTCTACAAATTCAAATTCAAGCAAAAGACTCCTTGGCACGAGTATAAAATGTCTACAAATTCAAATTCAAGTGAAAGACTCCTTGATACGAGTATAAACTATCTAATAAATTCAAAACTGTCGAGACTCGTTCATTTCCACGACAAGTCGTCCATGAACAAATCTCGAGGGGGCATTTGTAGGCGCACAAATTTTAACAGAAATAAAAATATTTTATTAATTTTATATCTTTATTTATTTTGGAATCTTATGAAATCCAAGATTAAATATGATATATTATTGATAAAGATATTACCATATTTCAAAGATAGAGATCAATTTCTTTGGCAGCAAGTCAAATCTAATATTGATATGTATCAATCATCAAAAGCCAATAGGATCGTGCCACGTCAGCCCTAAGCCCATAATCATGTGGGCTTTGACCCAAAGCCTGACTCTTCCTACAACTATAAATAGGGGACCCCATATCAGTTCTAAACACACACAAATTATTTGAGAGCTCAAGCATTGAAGGAGTAATTCACTGCAACGAAGTCATCTCCAACAATCAAGACATTCTTCGTGGAAGCAACCCAAAAGCTCAAGTCAAATCCAACGCTCGATCCAAAAATAAGGCGTAGGCCCTCTGCATCAACGTTATAAAGCCCAAAGCTCAAGGTTCAAGGCGTTCTACAAGGAAGTCAACACGTTCTTCATCAAATTCATCAAAGTCAACGTTTAATTCAGAAATAAGGTGGAATCCCTCTGGATTGACGTCATCAAATACAAATTCAAGTTCAAGTCATCAAATCAAATCCAAGGAGATCAAGAAGGTGAACTTCCTTCCAAAGATTTCAAGAAACATATCAAATTCAAATTCAAGTTCAAGTCATCAAGTCAAATCAAATCCAAGGAGATCAAGAAGACGTACTTCCCTCCAAAGATTTCAAGTAACATTTGAAGAGGATAATCAGAGGATCTAGTGGAGATTCTCAACCCGCAACAAATTCATCTCAACCCATATATTTTGGATTTGTACACATTTTTGTATTTCATTAAATTGAATACAATAAAATTTGTGTTTACACGTACTTTTACTCATACTTTGCCCCCTTTTTTGCAAGACATGTACAAGCCTTATTCTCTACAACAACATATATATGCACAAATTTTGTATGTCCAACCAATTGATATATATTATAGCGATAATTATATATTTACAGAGGTAGCACCATAGTGAAGCACCACTACAAGAAAAATGCCACACGACTACACCTAAAAGACAAGTGTTTTAAAAAAAAACTGTGGTCGTAGACTCTAAAAGCGTGGTTGTAGATAAAATCGTGGTCTTTTAGCATTTTTTTTATACTAAAAGATCACGGTTTTTTTTACAGTGTAGTCGTAGTTAGTTTACGACAACGGATTCAAGAAACACATGTTAAAGAGGTAAAAAAGTGTGGTCTTTTAGAATTAATTTAATTAATAATTAAAAAATTAAAAAATACAATAAACAATAAACACAATTTGAAATATCCCTAATCTATCCCAAGCCCTAAAACCGCCCGCTCTCTCTCTTCAATTCATACTCGCCGCCGCCACCACCCACCATCACTAGCCACCACCGCCACCCACCACCACCCGCCACGCCGTCCGCAGCGGTCCACCGCCCCCGTGTATATTAATCCTAGCTAGCTAGAAAAACGCACATACATAACGTACGGATATTTTGAAAAATTATTATGTATGAGCGCATTTTTTATAATAGATAACGGTTTTACAAATATATGTTATGTATGTAACATATCTACATGTATGGAGTATAATGATATGGAGTATTGCGTTATGTATTAGCAATATCTTTAAGTCATATATATAACGGTGTTACGAACGTTAAGACAAATATTATGTATGTGCGTATTTTTAACCTCTTACATAACATTTATTGAAACTGTTAAACCAATCCATTATCTATGTACGTGTTTAAAAAAAGTTGTTGATTTAAAATTAAACTTTTAATTTTTAATTAGCATTTAAATAAAATAAAAAAAAAACTATTGCAAATATTATTCATTTAATAAATAAAATATAACATATATTTTTTTAAACTAGCATTTATATAAATAAATAACATAAAATCTCTTGTACACCCGAATGTACCATACACCCGAATTATACCCTGTCCACTGACCCATTTGCATTTAAAAAAAAAATTCCTTTTCCCAACCTTATTCGTCCCCATCAAATTTCAAGAGAGAGAGACAGGTGGATCCATTGGTGATGCATTTTCCATTTCTTATTGGTCGAACCCATCTAGTGGGACTAAAAGACACATATTTATTGTTTCTTTCCCTTCTTCATTTTCGTTTTTAATTAGTTATATATCTGTGGCTTCACTTCACTTATCTTCTTTTTCTCTAATAAGTGTCTGTTTCTTTCTTCAAGGAATAACCGTGTTTGTTAAAACTATGATATGAGAATGATTCCCTAAAAAGAAGAAAATAATGTATATATGATTCAGTTATAACATTTTATTTTCATAAAAATAATGGCAAAACAGTTCGGCATTTTAAATTTTGAGAATTATTCGGCATTTTAATTTTAACTTATTGTGTTAATTACTTTAAACCAAAATGTTATACTACTCCCTCCGTCCCAATAAACTTGTTTCCTTTCTTTTGAGCACGGAGATTAAGGAGTGTTGAATTAGTATTGTAAAGTAAGAGGTCCCACATGTTTAACAAAAAGTAAGTAAATCTTAATTATTCTTATGTTTAACTCAAATAAGGTTGACTGACTTTTCTTTAAATTAAAAGAACTAAGAGCACTCCCAGCAGAAATCCCAAAATTATGCTCCTATAATCCTCCCTAAAGCTTCCCTATTTAATTTTAGGATCTCGATTTTATAAATGAATACACCAGATCTCCTATTTTCTACATAAAAATAATAATTATGTGTGGGCCCTACTAATTATAAGCTTAAAATAAATTTAGGGTGGGTGTAAATTTAAGATTGAATTTAGGTGGGTGTAAAATTTTTTGTGGGCCCCATCCAATTTAGGAGATCTGCTGGATGCATTTTTTATCTCATTTTCAATTGTTTTGGCCTAAATTTAGAGTTAGTGATGCATTTAGGTGATCTGCTGGGAGTGCTCTAAGGGCGGCAGAATTTAGTAGGCGGCCGAAAATTGATCCCTTCAAATTTAGTAGGCTGGCAGAATTCAAGGCTATTACACTTCAAAATTAGAGAATAGATCTGAAATGAAAAAAGAAAAGGGAAAAGTAGAGTAAAATTATTAAATTTTTCATTAAATTCACAACTTTCAAAATTCCCACCAAAATTCATTGCTAAGCTCTATAAAATCTGCCATTCACTACACAAGGCTATTACACTTCAAAAACTGTGAAATTGTGGCAGCCTATTTTTTGCCACAATAAACCATTCAAAAACAGAAAAAATGGGGCGAAACGATCTAACAACAGGCAAGAGAAACTCAATAGTGCAGTTTGTGCTTGAAGACAGCCATAGTGGGAAGCCAAAACGGGGCAGAATTCAAGCTGCTGCTGTCAAGTTCGGCGTTTGCCGTCGGACGGTGACGCGACTATGGACTGCTGCAGAATAACAACAAAATCTAGGTCAGCATATGCATTCAATCAGTGGCAAAATCAACAAACTAAGACGCAAGAGAGTTGAAATTGATTTTTAATTAATTTCAATATTGGAGCTAAGCAAAAGATCAACCATTCGGAGGCTGGCAAGTGGAATAAATTGCAGCAAGAGCACAGTTGGGCAATGGATTAGCAAGGGTTTGATCAGGGCTCATACTAGTGCGATAAAACCCGACTTAACAGCCCCTAACAAGTTGCTACGTCTAAAGTTTTCTCTTGAAGCAATCGAGTATGATAGAATACTCAAGGTGCTTCAATTCAAGAGTATGCACAACACGGTGCATATCGATGAGAAATGGTTTTACATAACCAAAGCAAATCACCGGTTTTATTTGACACCCGGAGAGGCCAAACCACACAGGACTTGCAAGTGAAAGAAGTTCATAACGAAAGTGATGTTCATGTGCGTTGTGTGCAGGCCCTTGATAGCAGAAGATGGGACTGTGCTTTTTGATGGGAAAATAGGCATTTTCCCATTTACAGAATATTTACCAGCCAAAAGAAATAGCAAAAACAAGGAGGCAGGTACTCTGGAGCAAAAGCCCATTCAATCAATCAACAAGGAAGTAATTTAGGACTGCATTATTAATAAGGTAGTACTTTTACATGAAATATGTCATGTATGTCACTCAACGATGATATGTATTCAATTAACATGTGTTTTAGATAGGATGTTCATTACTTAGGGGCTGAACAGCTCATGTAAATGTATGTTGGCAGATTATTCCTGCCATAAAGGCCAAGTGGCCACAATTTGCAAGTAGGGTGATCTTTATTCAACAAGACAACGCGAAGCCTCACATTAAAGATAGTGATCCAGATTTTAGAAAGGCTGCCAGCTCAGATGGGTTTGACATAAAGATTGTTCATCAACCACCCAATTCACCGGATAACCAACATTAATGATCTTGGTTGGTTTAGGGCCATTCAAAGCCTACAAACTGAATCAGTTTGTACCAACGTAGATACACTAGTGGAGGCAGTGAAGAGTTCATTTGATGAACTATCTCCTACAACACTCAACAAGGTTTTCTTAAGCCTTCAAGGTTGTTTGACTGAAATTCTAAAGGTGAAAGGCCAAAACTGCTACAAAAATCCCTCATATGAAGAAATGATCACTTATTAAGCAGGGAGAACTACCAATCAAATTACAAGTTCCACATGATTTAGTTAAAGAGGCAATTAACTATCTCATGGAGAATGGAATTGTAAGTGGCATGGATCATCTAAGGAATGCACTTGGAATAAGTTCAATTTCCTTAGATGAAATTGAATACCAAATGAATGGCTTAGGTATTATTCTTGCATGAAAATGATGTAATGCAGGCTGTATTTTGGAAGAATAGGTGGTCATGGAGGCTGCCACATATTGGAATACTTTTTGTAGGCAAGTTAAGAGTAAGTTTTTGTAAAGATTTGGATGTATGCAGGCAGCCTTTTTAGTGAAATGCATTTTCAGTTTTCTTTTAACCTTAGACATACATATGGGCACACACCAACATATGTAAGCTTAATTAAAGCTACACATGAGCACACACCATCATATATAAGCATATAGGGCACACACCAACATATGTACGCACATTAGGGGCTGTAAATCGAACATCTCAGTGGCTTCTAGTTCATCATAGAGTTTTTAACTTAAAACAATTCATGAGCATAATTTCATCATCTCAAACTTGCTAACCATCACCCAACACATATTCCAAGTGCACATATATAACGAATAGTTCAAAAACAGAGGCCACACAGAGCCTATACCAATCAACATATACAGGGAATAGTGCAAAAACAGAGGCCACATAGAGCCTATACCAATCAACATATACAGAGAGGCAGGTAAAATTGGAGGATCTCACCCAATATTCTGGAAAAGGGAGCAGGCCATTCAAGAAGGCCAACATTGCAGGAGAGTACGCAAGCTTCCTCACAGGGGCCTCTGGACCACAATAACGTACAACGTCGTCCCAATTTTCCTCACAAACGAGGGAAGCATCATCAGGATATGAAATTAAAGTCTCTAGAGTAGGAGAGCTAATCATTTGATAATATTTCAAGGGGGCAGGACACCTAAACAAAGAGAACCTAGATTTCGGCGAAGCTAGGGTTTTGACCGGTGAACACACGGCTTCAATCTCCTTCACCATGTCAGACTCTCTTTCTTCCTCCGAAAAGGTCGCCGAGAAAGGGAAATACGCCTTTGGAGGCGAACCCCAGTTTGAGAAATCCTCCTCCGTGTCTGGAATGTACGTGCCGCTCAGGTAACCCTCCCATGGGTTGTTCATCACGGCGGTGGTCGAGATCGGCGGCTGCTCGTCTTATATCTGTGAAATTTTAGGGTTTTCACAGTAACCGACGAACACTAGAAATTTGGAGCCGACGAACACGGGACAACAGAAATTGACCGAAGCGGAGGTGGCCCCGGTCAATTTCGACCGACGACTTTGGGATTTCTGGGAGAAACGAGAATAGGCGACCAGTGGAGAGAGAGAGCCGACTGTGGTCGACGCCGGTGCCGAATATATGCAATACGTCGCCCAACAATAGCCGACGAGCACCGGCCACCAACAGAGAGAGAAAGTGGTGGCGGCGCCGGTCGAATGGGGCTGACGATTTTAGGGTTTTCTGAAGGATGGAAACGAGCCGGCTGATAGAGAGAGAGAGAAAGATAGCCGAGTGTAGTAGGGTATAGTAGGAAATAGTAAAAGGGATTTAATTAACAAAGTTAATTAAAATTATGTTTAATTAATTTTTAATGAGACCCCTAATTTTTACTAAAAAGGGAAATGAGACAAGATTATTGGGACAAACCAAAAAGGAAAGTGGGACAAGTTTATTGGGAGGGAGGGAGTACTACATTTGAATTAATACCAGAACTCAATGTTGTTTTGTTCAAATAATATCTTTGCTTTTTACTGGATTTTTTTTTTACTGATTATGATGTAATATAGTGAAAGTCTCATTTAATAATAAAAATAGTACTCCCTCCATCCATGAAAGAACTTCCTAGGAGGGAGTGGCACAGATTTTAAGAAAAAAAATTGTTTAGTGTATTGAGAGTAGAGAAAAGGTTGTTGAATGTATTGAGAGTGGTGAAAATGTGTTATAATTAATATTGAGAGTTGTGAAATAAGTAATTATAAGTGGTGGGGCATAGTCCATAAATAAGTAGGAAGTTTTTTCGTGAACGTCTCAAAAAGGAAAGATAGAAAGTTCTTTCGTGGACGGAGGGAGTACTATTTAGATAGTATTATGTGTGCTTTGAGAGAGTCAGGGGATTTTTTAGGACATTAACTTAGATTGATTTGAAATTTAGGACAATAACTTTCGGACTTGTAAAAATAGGACACTAATTAACTATTTTTTTAGAGTAAAATAGGACACTAATTAATAAGTGTCGTAAAAATAGGACATTTCTCAGCCGATAATTGGCTAACAAATGTCCTGCGGATGCAACACTTATTAATTAGTGTCCTATTTTACTCTAAAAAAAAATTAGTGTCCTATTTTTACAAGTTCGAAAGTTATTGTCCTAATTTCCAAATCAATCTAAGTTACTGTCCTAAAAAACCCTCGAACTCGCTTTGAGATGACACTCGTGTGGGGGCGAGAGGACGAGAGAAAAAGAGAACTACATGCATGCATGTATGACGAGTTTAATTAGCCACAAAATTATTTGAATCCATTTGTTATTTGGTTTGGTAATGAGTTAATCATTAATTTTACTTAAGGGTAACCCACTCACCCAATTTATTACCCTACTGTTTTTTTTTTCAGTTGTTGAACGAAACACTTAATAAAAGAAACAGTTACATTCTCTTTCTAGTCCTCTACTTGAACCAAACAAGCACTAGATGTTGATGAAAACCAGAAAAGAAAACATCTAAAAGAGAACTTTTGGTGTATTATTCATCACAAAACAAAAGATACAGACCTTTATATATGAGGCATTCTCTCATACACGAAAGCAAAAAGGGCGAAAAAGCTGCGTACAAACATAACCAACTAAAAGGTGAAAACAACCAAGAGGCTATGCACAGGGGCGGAGCCAGGGGGGTGCCCGGGGGGGCTGAAGCCCCCCCCCCCAAATTTTGAAAAAAAAAAAAAAAAATTTTTTTTTTTTATAATATGTCTAAAAATGTTGTTATTATTGTTATTATATTTGTATTTTAGTAAAAAAAATGTCTAAACTGTATTGAATGCCCCCAAAAAAAATTTAGTAAATGTTGAACTATATTATCTATGAAAATGTTATTATTATTATTATTATATTTGTATTTTAGTAAAAAATGCCTAAATGTATTGAATGCCCCAAAAAAAAAATTTAGTAAATGTTTTGAACTATATTATCTATGAAAATGTTGTTATTATTATTATTATTATATTTGTATTTTAGTAAAAAATGCCTAAATGTATTGAATGCCCCCAAAAAAAATTTAGTAAATGTTTTGAACTATATTATCTATGAAAATGTTGTTATTATTATTATTATATTTGTATTTTAGTAAAAAAAAAAATGTCTAAAATGTATTGAATGCCCCAAAAAAAAATTTTAGTAAATGTTTTGAACTATATTATCTATGAAAATGTTGTTATTATTATTATTATTATATTTGAATTTTAGTAAAAAAATGTCTAAAATGTATTGAATGCCCCCAAAAAAATTTTAGTAAATGTTTTGAACTATATTATCTATGAAAATGTTGTTATTATTATTATTATATTTGTATTTTAGTAAAAAATGTCTAAAATGTATTGAATGCCCCCCAAAAAAAAATTCCGGGGGCTACCGCCCCCGAACCCCCCGTAATAGTTCAGCCCCCCCCCCAAAAAAAAACCTGGCTCCGCCACTGGCTATGCATGCTTGTGGTGCACTGAAATATAGTTTCAATAGATGTATAACATATTTGGAATAAGAAATGAAGTGGTGATTGAGATCTCGAATCAACTATCACCCACTCAAATACCCTCGCCTCTCTAACTGCTGGAAAATCCAATAGAAGAGGCGGCGGATGAAAGAATCGGTTGTGAGATCGTGCTGCTGCCGTTTCTTCTCCTTCCACGAAACGTACAACTTCCTTATAACAACATACGCCGTCGTCAACCCAAAAAAGTTCAAAACCACCGCCAACACTATCATAATCGTATGCCCTCTCGATTGCCTCCTCGAGTTAGGACTGATTATATCCTGGGAAGTCGCATAACTGATCATGATGGCCGTCAGCGACACCCACGTCCCGTACATGGCCACCGCCATGAAGAAAAAATTGGTGGACGGGAGGCCGGTGGTGATGAGGAAGATCGTGAGGAGAGATGAGATGAAGGCCAAGCTGTTGGAGCGAATCAAGCTTCTGTATACCTTGGGGTGATTGTGCGCCAGCACGGCCTCGCCGTGATCGTTAACACCGCCGGGGGGGTTCAGGGCCGCCTGGAACGCCATGGTGGCGATCAATACCACCACCACCATCGTGACGTCGGTCATCTTAGGAATAACATGGAAATATGATTCGTTTGATAAATTTTTCAAGATTCGTTTTATTTTTGTGTAGGTAGCTGTGTGTGGAGGGCTCTCGTTCAAGACTTGCAGCGCTGTTTTGCCCATCGAGTTTCGTGTTTGCCTCTCCACGGTTTTGTTATCCACCAAGTATTGTATAGTCTGAGATTTAATATTCAAGATTAGCCATTTGAACTAATTTTAATCGATTCATATCATAGCCGAATTGGAAAATTTCAACAAGATATGATCCCAGGCAATAAATCTCATTCTGTATACATTAATTACTGCTCCCTCCAGTCCACTTCAAATGTCCTGTTTCTTTTCAACGCCGTTATTTAGGAACATATATGTTAATTAGATTATTAAATGATGTGATGTAGAATTAAAAAGGTGACGTGGGTCTCAAAATTCCTACTTTTTAAGAATAACTTTTTCCATAAAAGAAAACAAGACATTTGAAGTGGGACAGCCCAAAGTGAGACGGAGGGAGTACAACTTAAATCGACTGTGCTACTAATTAATCAAATGATGACAAGAAAGGATAAGTAATAAGAGTTGAGATGTTACCTCAACTTGATTGCATCTGACGGCCAAATGCAAGAGTGTCTCGCCATCATCATCCTTTGCACACACAAGCTCTCCCAAATTCTCCACCAAAACCTTCAATGCCCTAAACTGGCCATGTTTCACACACAGGTGCAGCACAGTCTGTCCCCGATGCAGCCTCTCCATAGCAGGCAAACAACTCTCGTGAACGAGATGCTCGACTATCTCGACATGCCCGTTCATGGCGGCAACATGAACCGGGTTCATGCCTTGGTCGTCGCGCCACCAGCACATCTCCGGGGCAACTGATAGCAGTTTTGAGGCGATGATGACGTGCCCTTCAGCTGTTGCGATGTGGAGAGGCGATGATTTCTGGGAGTCTGGAATCCGAGCTAGACGTGGATTCATCCTTAACACCTCTTCAACGATGGCTGATTGTCCGTGCATTGCTGCTACGTGTAGAAGATTTCTTGAACATGCAAATGGGGCTTCATGAACAAGATATGGATCTTCTTGAACAAGTTGTTTAAGTGTTGTTACATCCCCTTTTGATGCAGCATTGTAGAGTATCTTTTCAACTACTTCTTTCATCATTCTTCCCCACTAGCTAATATATCGATGCCTTCGTTTTTCTTTCTCTAGTTTTTTCATATAAATTACACAAATGATGTATGTATATATAATACACCACTCTCTCTCTCTCTCTCTCAAGAAAGCCGCCTGCAGGAAAAGTTTAAACAAAGACCTCTGTTAGGATTGACCCAAGAAAAGTTCCTTTGAATCTGCTCCGTATATTATAGGGGCGCGCTCCAGTGAGACCCCCTATTTTTCGTGAGATACTGAAGACAATGAATAAGACATATAATACTAATAAACAAGACGAATATCTAACGAACAAGATATATATACTGATGAAAAGCAAAATTTAAAAAATTGGTAATGAATAAGACATATATACTGATGAACAAGGCATTATATACTATGAACAATGCAGTATATGCTTATGAATAATAAAATTTAAAATATTCTGCTCCCTCCAAGATTCGAACCCTATGAAAAAAATTCTCCCTCCAGATACAATATCAGCCATATGATTGATAAAATAAACGCACCGGATCGTGCCCTAGATCTCATTAAAATTAGGAGGTCTCATTGGAGCAGCCCCCTATATATATATATATATATATAGGGGTGGGCTAGAATAAAAACACTCTTAAGTGTATAAAATATAAACGTTTCTTAATGTACGAATTTTATGTAGAACACGTATGAATTTATCCAACAGAGTTACGAATTGCGAAAAATAAATTTTTGTTACCTTTGGGATTCGAACTCAGGACTACGAATTCATCCAACAGGGTTACGAATCAACCGTAGATCTTGATGATATAAGGGTTGAAAATCATTTATATTTTATACACTTAAGAGTGTTTTTATTCTAGCCCTCCCCTATATATATATATATATATATATATATATAGGGTGCGGTTATAGTGAGAACCACAATTATCGTGAGAACATAAGAACCAATAAAATTACTGCATCTGCTATACAAATTAATGCATCTGCTATTAAATTTAATGCATCCGAAAAAAATAATTTTTTTGCTCCCTTCAGGATTCGAACCCAGCACCTGCATCCATCCACCAAGATGATGCATCCACCGTAGATCTTGATGATCGAATGACTTAAAATGGTTCTCCGTTCTTATTTTATTAGTGGTTCTTATTTGAACCTCTCCCTATATATATATATATATATATATATATATATATATATAGAGAGAGAGAGAGAGAGAGAGAGAGAGAGAGAGAACAGATTCCATGGAAAATGCTATATATATATTGAGAGAAATGGAGAATGCGTACGAACAGGGGCGGAGCCAGACTTTTGATCTAGGGCGGTCCAAATTTTTTTACAATAAAAGTAATAATTATATTAAAAAATAAATTAAATTAAAAATAAATAATAATCATTAACACAATATAAATATTATTTGGATTAAAAGAAACATTTCAAACAGTTTTTCAAGTGCAAATACATGATACGTTCCTTTTTAATTTGAAGAATTTTTAAAATTAAATTGTATGAAACGACGTCGTTTAGATCTCACAAAAACGACGTTGTCTTTGCTAATCCACATAACCTCCAATTCAATACTCTCGCGATTGAAAAAAATTGGGGGATGGAATTGTGAAGATAAAAAAAAATAGTAATTTAATTCGTCACGCTAAAAGGTCACGTTAAAATTAACAATTTGAAATAGTTCATGATTTTATTTGCTAAAATCCCATAAAGTAACTTTCAGTATCAAATTTAAAAAAAAAAAAAAAAAAAAAAAAAAAAAAAAAAAAACTCTAGAATCCAATCCAAGCATGATATGTATACATTAGTTATGTGTTTATTTCTTCAAAATGTCTCAACTCTAACGCTTACATATCAATTACAATATAAAATAGCTCAATATGATAATGATTGATGAAGATAAAAATATATTTTTCTATTTTTAATATAAAAATTACGAAAATATACCTACTATTTTTGAAAATTCCAGGGGGGCCAGTGGCCCCTCTGCCCCACCCCTAGCTCCGCCCCTGTGTACGAATAAAAATAATTTCTACAAATAAATCAATATAATGTAACGTATGAACACGCATTTTCATCTATGTTCGAATTCTGAAATGGGCGAGATTTTCACATATTAACTAGAAACATCTATTCATAAGTTAAATTGGCTTATTCATATAATTTATTGGTTTATTTTTTATTCTCGTTTCTCACAAAAAATAAAATTCTCCATGAAATTCTCAACTCATTGAGCATTCTCAACGAAATATTTCTCTCTTGATCTCTCTCTATATATATATATATATAGAGTAATATGCATGTTCACACACACATAAAGTTTAAAATTAAGGTTGATCCAAATGAAGATTCTGCCCAAATTTCCTACTTCTCAATTGCAAGATAATCCATTGAGTCTATATATATTCAAAAAAGGAGGCTTAATTTATTCCACAGAAAAGACAATGAAATGAAAACCCAGCCAAAAAAAACAAAAATCTATTTTGGAAAATTAGTATATATACAGAAGAATGAGACCGGAGAAATAAACAAGTTTAACATTTTGCAACTTGACTAGTTGCATGCAGAAGCTTCGTGGTCTTGCAAGCTCATATTGTATTTAATCAACTGTACAAGTTGTTGTGGCCACAATCCCCCTCACCAGAATAAATATAAATACTTCTATTAATAAAATAACGGGAATAAAAGTTATTGAAGTGTCCCACATTGAATTGGTTTAGTGACATTGTAGCTAATGACTGAGATTAAAAGTCTTATTTTTGAGTTCACCGTTATAAAACCTATGAAATTATTAAAGGGTGTTTGGCTGAACTTATAGATTCTTTAAAACAACTTATAAGTTCTTTCAAAGTGTTTGGTAAAATAAGTTACTAAAGAGCTTATAAATGTAAAAATAAGCTCGATAAGCTTATAAGCTTCACGAAAAATAAGTTCTTCTACCTCGACTTATTTTCTCATTATCTTATAAGCAACTCTCATTTTACAAAAATAACTCAATTATAATTTTTTATCTTCATCATATATTATTCTAATTTCATTTTTCTTCGATCTTCTCTCTAACAAAGATTTTCTCTCATTAACTAAAAATTATGTATTTAGCTTATAAATTCAATTACCCAAATACTTTGATAACTTATAAGCTCTTAAAAAACTACTTCTTACAAACTTTTGAAACATCTTATAAGCTCTTTAAAATAAGTTGAGCCAAACACAATGAAAAAAAAAGACACTTGCTATTAGTTCAATAAAATTATTAATCATATGAAAAATCATACAGATGATAAGATACTTGGTGCAAAGAACTAAACTAGACGAGGAGATGACAAATTCGATGGGCAAAACAGCGATGGACAAAGCCGGCGAAGCTGTGATGTATAAGCACTTCGTAAATGCCAACACCACAGATTTCGTTTCATCTATCATTACTATCATGCTCATCACCACCGGGCTGCCGCTGGAGCACTTCTTTTTCCAGGCGGTGGCCACGACGGCGATGTGGCTGTCGCTGACGTCGCTCGCGGTGGGCTATGGGGCTTCGTTGATCATGACGACTCCTAACGAAGAGCAAACGCTTGGGTATATTGTGGCGGCGGTGGTGTGTGTTTTCCCCAGCTTCATTCTATTGCTAGTTCCTCGTGGAGGACAAAATCTCGTTACGAATATAAACGTCTGCGACATCTGATTTGAGTGTAGTTGCAGAGGAAGGAGAGGTATTATTATTTGTTTGAATAACTGCGGAAAGCATATGCGCGAGAGATGTTCGATCAAAGGTCTCTGTGACTGATTTTACGCCAATAAACTATGTTCGTTTGTACAAATAGGATCCTATATCCCAAAATATAACGTGTACCACTCTTATTATATTATAACTTTTAATTATTTTTTATTCAATTTTAATTTATTATGATTTTATATAATATAAAGATAATTAACATATGGGTTCAGTCATCCATTTATGGTTTATATTATAATTATTTTTTTATATTTAATTGAATTAATAATAGATTATTGAGATTCATTAATTCAAAGTTAGGGTATATAACTTTTTAAATTTTAATTTTTCAATGATAAATATTAATTATACTTTATAATATAATAATAATTTTTATTTTTATAAAAAATAATTATAAAAAAAATGAAGAGTGATACACGATGGTATACACTATATTGTGGGACAGAGGATCCCATCTGGTTTGTTTGTAGTCTTGATATTTTAGATTATACTAGTATTTTCACCCGAAGACAAATAATTTTATATTATAAAATAACATTTTTTTTATCTTCAAATATAATTAATAATATTATATTTTTTCTATTTTCTTCAATGATATAAATTATGTTTTAATAAACAAATCATGGGAATTAAGAGATGTTAGAAGGTACTAAAAAAATTGATTAATATGTGAAATATGTGGTGAGACGTGTGCCATAATGTGTTCTGCTCCGGGGAGGAACATTCATGTAAACATAAACATCAAAACAATAAATCAATACAATAACTTGGTAATCCAGTTCACTGAACCACCTTCATTTGGGGGCTTCGCCCAAGGGAAACATTTTGTTACCTGGAAATAAGTTATAAAATAGACTTGCACAATAAGACTCCCTCCCAGTACGCCTTGTAACTTTCGGAGCCCCCACCCACGATAAAATGCTAGATGTAGATAGGCGTGCACACACCTTAGACATGAACCACGTTCATCACCTAACCCCTTGATATACAAGAAACAAATAAACAAGAGTTTATACAACTCCTTTGCAAAGTACACTCGATCAACAATGTTTACCTCACAAACACTCAACAATAATTGTGTTGACTTTGATTTTTTTAGTACTTAATATAATGATCCTTAATTATGTTAACATATTTTTCTTTTGGCAGTCCCAGTCATTCATGAGCTGCCCAAAGGATTGATTGCTTATTTGCTTAATTCTTTTGCCTCTCTTTCACCCACTTGCATCTCTTCTCTTGCTCCGAGTGTCAGTAGTCCGGGAAATTTAATTTTATTTGTGGTTATTGTGCCTTACCATATGATTGTGTCTTCTCTCGCTCCAATAGTGGTACGCCAGAGTACCAATATTATATGAAATGAGTGGCTGAGATTGAATTATTTTTTTTTTTTTTTTTGTAAATAAAGAGTATTTGTAAGAATAAAAGTTAAGAAAAAGATGTGAGTCCATGTATTAAAAGGAAAAGTACCTTATTTTTCGTGGATGCCAAAAATATTTATTGTGCTCTATTTTCGTGGACGGAGGGAGTAACAGATTTGGTGATTGTAAGACAGCGAATGAAGTATGTATTTTATACTTCATCCGTTTATAAAAAAAGGTACCCTTTTTTATATTATTACTAAACAATAAATAATAAATCTGAACAATTTATATTATAAAATAAAATATTACGTAATTTTAATGTCACAATCGGACTTTAATTAAAGATAATTAAACAGGGAAACCATGACTAAGGGAGGGAGATTAGGAGCGGGGATAGAAAGGGGTAAGTAAATAATGAACAATCGTAAGGAAATGTTTATAATATAACGGAGGGTTATAGTAAGTTCGAATATCTCCGACTTAACCAAAATAACATAAGACTCCTTTGAGTACGCATCATAATAGGGTTCTGATTACATGTATGAAGACATATACCAAGAGTTATTCAATACATATAATATTAAGACAAAATGGAGATCTCATTCGTCACTTCATCACCACCGGCTACTGCATAACGTGCACATTTAGAAATATATGCAGGGCTGAGTACAAAGATACTCAGTGGTTACTTATGCATATAGATACTTGCATTTTGAAACAGTAAATTGTCATGCCATCATAAACAGTACAACAATGGAGTTTTCGCTAAATAGGCCCAAGCTTACTAAATTCATTTGTAATTCTTAAAGTTCGTCTGCAGACTAAATTCTCTTGTAATCTATCATATCTGGAACTGTGTGCCGGAGATGTGGCCACCTCTCAACGAACACCTGACCGGCCAACCCGCTCGATGACTCACGGTCACACGTGAACACTAGCTCTGGCAGGATAGCTATCAACTACTCAGGACCCGAATTCGATTACATAACTGGCAAAGCCACATTAGATAGATATCATACTAAAATTGAAACATTTATGGCAAGACAACAGTTGAAATAATTTTCAGTTCAAAGATTTTGTAACGAAATAACTTGTTCAAATGTAACATTAAACTCATTTGATATATATAAAAGTAAACGCACCTGATAGGAATTTTCTGTAGTACAGTAGCTCCTTGACTGATTATTAATCTCGCGCTTGACTTTATTGCAAGAATATAATATAAGAAATTGCTCAAGCAAAATCCTCAATTAATGAGGATGTAGAATTAACTATGCATGATTCTCTTATGCATGAACTATTATTCAGTGAGGATAATCTGGGAGTTCTACTATTAATCCTTGCTATCGGATAAAAAATAATTAACCGACTAGGTTTCGTTATGGGGTCGAATAATTAACTATAAATAATATGTTCACATCAGGGTGTTCTAACCCGCCAAATGAATAAATCGCGCTCGGGGTAGTTGATAGAGTATAAATAACTAATTCGACTTCTTCGCTTATATAACCCCGTAAGAATTAATCGGGCTCAATAAATAGGGACATAAATAACATTATAAGTTCAAATAATTAAAAGGCTCAATATGAGGCAACCCAATATTTAATTAAATCGAAGTGGCCTGAATGATTAAATGAAAGGCTCAACTGAAATAATTCATTGGCTCGAGAAATTAACTAAATTTGGGCCCAAATAAAATGGTAACGGCCTAACTAAAATAGAATCAATGTGGCGCATCATACTTGACTGATAAGGCCCAAGTGGGAGAATTAGGTAACTGGGCTGAATAATTAATGTAAAATCCAACTGAAAATAAACAATTCTGGCCCAATGAAATAAAAATAAATCAGCCCAAGATTTAAACTAAAGCCCAAGGGAGATAAAATGGTTGAGGCCCAACTAAAATAAAAATAAATCAGCCCAAAATTTCACCCCCAACGTCTCGGTTACCCTCTCTCCTCAAACAGTCACGGTTTCTCCCTTTCTTTCTCAAAATCAGTCGAGATCCTTCTCTCTCTCGCTCTGTCCTCCGCTGAGGAGCCCGCCGCCGCGGCTCCGGAATCCGGCGAGTCGGTTGGCGCCAGTCACCCCGTCCGTCCTTCTTCTCCTCATCTCAATTGCTCAAACTCGAAAAGCCCTAATTTAGTATCAGCAATTGGCCTTGCCACTGCCGCTGCAATTTCCGGCGAAAAGCCGACGTCTCGTTCGTTCTCCTGCGTCGGACTCTCCCCACAAATCCCTTCTCTCAATTCGTCTCTCTCAATTCAATGAAGGAGCGGATGGAAGGCCCTAATTTCCCAAATCAGAAATCGCCGGCGCTGCCTCTACTCCGGTGGGGTCGCCTCTCGTTCTCCTCCATTTCGAGTCGTCTCTCTCAATTTAATGAAGGATCGGATGGAAGCCCTAATTCCTTTCCCTCTTCGAAACGTGCCCTATAAAAAAAAGAATGAAACTTAAAATTTATAAAAATAACGGTACATATGTTATAAAATATCACGAATGCTAAAAATTTCATATTTATGTATGTTGTGAACAAAAAAAAAATTCAGAAGACAATGGACACAAAAGCCTTCGAAAAATCCTAGCTGCAGAGCCGCGCCTGGCTTCTAGAGACGGCTAGGGTTAGGGTTTTTCGAAGGCTTTTGTGTCCATTGACTTTTGAATTTTTTATGTTCACAACATACATAAATATGAATTTTTTTGTCTTCGTATTGATGATTTATAACACACAAACGTGCCCCCATTTTTAAAAAAATTTCAAACTTACAGTACATGAAATTAAGTGACTTGAGTTAGTCTTTATTGCCATTTTATCAGATTTTGAACAATTTTTAACTACCTTTTTACACATTTTCTTATATAATTGTACTTGCGTAAGAAAGTGTAAGAACTTTTGCAAAATTCAATGCACATCTATCAACATCAATTGTGCTTTGAGTAGTTTTATAAGACATATTATATGGGTGACTAGTTTTATAAGACATATTATCAATGCGGGTAGATTATCATATTTAGACTTGTTAATTGTGTTGATACAACAATTGATCTCGGCCGTTCATTGTGAGGTTAAGATCAATGCTTAGGTGGAGCCTATCTACTGAATCATTAGCTGCATATAAAATGTGTTAATTATGTAGTTAGTTACTTAGAGTAATCTGGGATTGAGAGTGAAATTTGTAACAGCTTGTGTGCTACGTGGGGAGAGTTCTTTTGTAAGTTGGGGGTAGTATTTCTTCTCATCTTAGATCTTGAATTCTCTTGTATTAGAATAGTTAAGCTGTTATATTGTTAAGAGTTAGTTAAGCTGTTGTTAAGAGTTAGTTAAGCTGTAAGCTGACGTGTAAATGCAGAGGTTAGGTTTAAGTTAAAGCTTATAGCTTGTATTCTATAAATAGTGTAAACCATGGATTAATAAGATTTGATTCTTCACTGCATACTCATGAGCTTAGCTTTCTTCATATCTAACATCTTGTATTGGTGTACTCTGATTCTTGTGAAAAGCAATAAACATCTCGTTGACCCTCCCGTGGATGTACAATCGGAAACGATTGGAACCACGTAAATCTTTTTGCCTTGTGTTCATTCAAAGTTGATCTCAATTTCCTATCTTGTGAGTTTTGCTTGCCGCGATCTGAGTTCGTTGATCAGCGTGTGAATCAGAGCTAAGTGATAGAGTTCTTGATTTACAAGACTATATAAAAATACACCTAACCGTGTTTCACACACAGGTGAAACACAGTTTGCCCACGATGCAGCCTATCCATATAGCAGGCATATGAACTCTCTTGAAGAAGCTCCTCCAAGATGTCAACATGCCCATTCATGGCTGCAATATGAATCGGGTTCATATATATATATATATATATCATGATAGTCTCGCCACCAGCACGCCTCTGGGGCTACTGACAACAACTTTTTCAAAAATCAACAATATTCATTTGAAAAAAAGAAGAAGAAGATCTTAATGCACTACCGAAAGCAACTGCAAATTTTATTTCATAATTAAACAGGTTCTCCACAACTTTTTATTAATTCATCTCACTCCTTACAAAAAAGGAAAAAGACTAGAGTTTGAAACATTTCATATTACACATACTATTACATATTGGTGCTTGGAAAGCAAACGTTTGAAATATTAGAATTAGGGACCAAACTAAACCTTATGAATCTATTCTCTCATACCAGACGGCAGACCTTTAGCCAAATGTAGGTAAGAAATAGAGCTCCAAAGAAGTATATGGACAAAAAGAGGTACTTCAAATAATCTGGTTCTTTTCCGGGAGTGATGAGTATTATAGAAATTGCATAACTAACTGAAACACTAAAAGCGGATGCAAACAATAAAAACATGGCGATAGAGAAAAGAAACGAAAGGAGTGAGGGGATTTTTTAGGACAATAACTTAGATTGATTTGGAAATTAGGACAATAACTTTCGGACTTGTAAAAATAGGACACTAATTATTTTTTAGAGTAAAATAGGACACTAATTAATAAGCATCGTAAAAATAGGACATTTTTCAGCCGATAATTGACTGAAAAATGTCCTGCGGATGCAACACTTATTAATTAGTCTCCTATTTTACTCTAAAAAATAATTAGTGCCCTATTTTTACAAGTCCGAAAATTATTGTCCTAATTTCCAAATCAATCTAAGTTAATGTCCTAAAAAACCCTCGAACTCGAAACGAAAGCTTCGGGATGGCAGTCCGGTCATGATAAGCATGACTGTGACGAGAGATACTATGAAAGCTATGGTGTTAAAAAACACGAACACATTGTACAATACGCGATCGGTAGATGCCAAGATGGCTTCGCCGGCATCCGATACGCCGCTCGGGGGGGCGATACCCGCCTGGAATGCCATGGTGGCTATCAGGACTAGGGCCACCAAAACGGATTCGCCCATCCGGGCGGGTAACATCTCTGATGGATCTGGCAATTTTTTCAACATGTTTTTGATTTCTGAATATCTACTTGTGTCTCGAGGGCTCTCTTTCTCATTCAAGATTTTCAGCTCTATCTTGCCCATGGAATTCGCTGTTTGCGTCGTCGTTATTTTGTATTCCACCAAGTATTTTACAATCTGAGGCATCAATTGGGAATTCTAATGAAATGAAATATACAAATTTATGATTTATCACACAACTAGCTAGCTACTCTCAACTTGCTATAATGTACGCGTACTAGCTCGCCTTAGTATACACTACCTCGGTCCATAAAGTGCATAGCTCGCCTTAGTATACACTACCTCGGTCCATAAAGTGCATATAACATTGGGTTCGGCATGAGTTTTAATAAAATAGTTGGTGAATGTGTACATATATATTTAGTGAATAAAGGATCTCACTATATAAAAGGATTTAGATATTCAGTGTATCACAGTTGATGTCTCACTTTGTTTCTCATTTTCAATTTTGTTTATTTTATTATATTTTTTCTTCAATCTCAACTTTGTATACTTTAGTTTAATTTTTTGATTATTAACTAGAGTTTATTCCATTTAATTAGGGTATATATTTATTTTCTATAATTTAATTTTACTTTTATTAACTAATAATAGGTTGATAAATGCAAAGTTAAGGTATATAATTTTTTAAAATTTTAATTTTTTCAAATAAAAATTGAGTATAAAAAGTTTTATTTATATAAAAAATATTATTAAAATAATAGATATAAGAGTGTGACATAATGACACACATAAAATATGGGACATTGGATCTCATCCCTATATAAAAATGAGTGATTTGAATTGAGTGCGTAAATGGTATTTGCAAGGATGAAATATAAAAAGAGAAATGAGGTCATGTTCCAAAATAAATTGTGGACGCCAAATAAGATAATTGTTGTGTAGTCTTTGTGGATGGATGTAGTATTAATCTTATATATTTTACTCCCTCCTTCCCAATGAAATAGGCCACAAGTAGGGCTGTCAATCGGTTCGGGTTCGGGTAACCGAACCCGAAATTGTCAAATTTCAATAACCGTTCCCGAACTGTTTTAGGAGTTCGGTTACCCAATACCCGCTTCGGTTAACCAATTGGGTTATTTGGGTATCCGAAATACCCATTTAAAAAATAAAATTCAAATAAGTTGCTAGTTAGAGGATTTGAACTCTGGTCTCAAGAAAATACACAGAGCAATTTATCCACTAAACTAAAATTTATTCTTGTATTTTAAATATATCATAATTTTATTTTAGCTAAGAATCGATTTAAAAAAAAACAAAATAACGACAACGATGCATAATAACTCATATATGATATATATATTAAATAATTAATAAAATAATTTTCAGTTGTTCGGTTAACCCGATCGGTTTTTCGGGTTAACCGATAACCGGAATTTTCAAAAAAACAATTTTCGGGCCCACAAGACTTAGACATGGATATTAAGAAATGAATATTTTATAATAAAATAGGAGAGAAAAAATAACTTTTTTTGAGGTTATATATATTTGTCAAAATAATAGGAGAGAGAAATGTAGATATTCTTTTTCAAATGAGAAAAGAGGAAATTATGTGTGGGCCATGACACATGGTGTAAATAATGTGTTATGTAAGATTATTTGTCATGTATTAACTTTTTATTTTTGGAAGTGACCTATTGAATTGGAACGTTCAAATAAGGAAATATGACATATTGAATTGAGACGGATGGAGTATGAATTATGGCAAGTTAAGTCAAGAGTAATAACTATATGAAATCATATTCAAATGATGAAGACATGAAAAAACAAAAGACAGAATTGGCGCTTGATTACCTCAAGCTGATTGGACCTTGCAGCCAAATGCAAGAGTGTCTCCCCATCATCATCCTTTGCACGCACAAGCTCTCCCAATTTCTCCACCAAAACCTTCAATGTCGTAAGCTGACCGTATTTCACACACAGGTGAAACACAGTCTGCCCGCGATGCAGTCTCTCCATATATAGCAGGCAAAGGACTCTCTTGAAGCAGCTCCTCCAAGATGTGGACATGCCCATTGATGGCTGCAATATGAATCGGGTTCATATCATGACAGTCTCGCCACCAGCACACCTCCGGGGCTACTGATAACAACTTTTTCACTATCTCAAGGCTCCCTTCTGCAGTTGCAATGTGATGAGATGACGAATTTTTCGAGTCTAAACTCGTAGCTAGCCGTGGATTCATCTTCAATACCTTTTCAACGATGGCTGCTTGGCCATGCATTGCTGCTACGTGTAGAAGATTTCTTGAATAGGCAAATGGGGCTTCATGAACAAGATATGGATCTTCTTGAAGCAGTTGTTCAAGTGTTGTTAGATCCCCATTTGATGCAGCATTGTAGAGTTTCTTTTCTACTGTTTCTCCCACCATTCTTCCCCACTAAATATATATTGATGGCTTTCTTTCTTTTTTCCCCTCTCTCTCTCTCTAGCTAGTTTCTTAGTTTCTTTCTTCATCTCACAAAAATAATGCATGTATATATATAGTACTTACACAAGCTCTCTCTCTCTCTCTCTCTGTTAGGACTGATCCAAAAGAAGATTCTGCCCAATTTCCTACTTCTCAATTGGAAGATAGGATCCATGGAATCAATATTAAAAGGTGGTCGCTTAATTTATTCTACAAAAAAGTCAATTATATTAAAAAAAATGCATGTATATTGGAGAATTAGTAGTATATATATATATATATATATATAGGGGCGCGCTCCAGTGAGACCCCCTATTTTTCGTGAAACACTAGGACAATGAATAAGACATATAATACTAATGAACAAAACTTATACCTAACGAACAAGATGTATATATTGGTGAAAAACAAAATTTAAAAAATTGTTAGTGAATAAGACATATATACTAATGAACAAGACAGTATATACTGATGAACAATGTAGTATATACTGATGAATAACAAAATTTAAAATATTCTGCTCCCTCCAGGATTCGAACCCTGCAAAAAAATATCACCCTCCAGATACAATATCAGCCATAGGATTGATAAAATAAACGCACCAGATCGTGCCCTATATCTCACTAAAATTAGGGGGTCTCATTGGAGCGGCCCCTATATATATATATATATATATAGGGTGTGGTTATAATGAGAACCACACTTATCGTGAGAACATAAGAACCATTAAAATCAATGCATCTGCTATATAAATTAATGCATTCGCTATTAAATTTAATGCATCCGAAAATAATAAAAATTTTGGTCCCTTCAGGATTCGAACCCAGGATCTGCATTCATCCACCAAGATGATGCATCCACCGTAGATCTTGATGATCGAATGGCTTAAAATGGTTCTGCGTTCTAATTTTATTTAGTGGTTCTTATTTGAACCTCTCCCTATATATATATATATATATATATATATGTACATAAGAATGGGGACCAACAAACAAAGTCGAGATGAATTTTCGACATGGCTATTTGCACGCAGAAGCTTCGTCTTCTTGCAAACTCATATTTTAATAATCAAATGTACAAGTTGTTGCATGGCGGCAATCCTCATTGCCACAATAAATCAAAGTACTTTCATCAATAAAATAACGCGAAAAAAAGTTAAACGAGAGAGTGTTAATTTTGAACTTTTTCAAAATGCAATCTATTTCAAATATCTAAGATTTAATACTATTGGGGTGTGTTTGCTTTTTATCCCTCTAAATGAAAGGATAATATAATAAAGTATAAATTTATTACAGGGATCACACACATACATTTTCTATATCTTATTTGTTTTGAAGGATAATATATTTATTCACTCCTTTTAAAGTAGTATAAAATACCACCATCTCTTAGGTATAAAATTATTCATTTCTCAAGCAATAAGGTGCTGCCCAAACAATTATACAACTTGTCCGACTTTTTTCATACATCAAAGCAAACAAGGCATAAGGTGGTAAATATAACTTGTTCATTCCTTATACCTCAAAGCAAACACACCTTTGAAGATTAGCCTCGACGAATAAAATTAGTACCATTTCAACTACATTAACTGTTTTTGATTCATATCACAATAATTGGAGAAATTCAGAACAAAAATACACTTAATCATATAGTATTTTATTAATATATAAAAAATAAATGCCACTTAATATATGCCTTCATAAATATGTTTGATATTTCGTACTTTCTACTCATGTTTTCCCCCCTTTTTGCAAGACATGCATGTACAAGTCTTCTTCTATGCAACAGCATGCACAAATTTTGTAGTTTTAATATGCTCCCTCCCTCCCAATTTTTAGTATCCAATTTTTCTTTTTTGATCGTCCCACATTTTGGTATCCATTTCTATTTTTAATTATTTTAACTCGTCTCGATTAAAATGCAAGATCCTTATTCCACTCACAACACACCAATCACTTTATTAAAATCCGTGTCGTTCTCAATTGGATACCAACAGTCGGGACGGAGGGAGTATATAGATAGCCAAAAATATTAGACAAACTGTAGTAACCCCACCGTATTTATACTATTGTTGATTATATAATTAAGTTCATATATTAGATTCTAATATAGATAGTCGACAAATAGAGGATTGTAGTAATCAAATTTCTATATAGGATTAGTTGATTAAATGAGAAATATAGATCTAATTATTTATATTTTTAGAAAATTAGTAACCTTTTAGCTGGGCTAACAAATTTGTTAAAGAAAGTAGCTCAAGATAATATTATTATTATTTGGGCAGTGATCAAATCTGTTATGAAAATAAATAGAGCCCAAGTTATTATATACTCCATCCGTCCCAATATTGTTGGCCACATTTTCTTTTTGGTTTGTCCCACTATTGTTGACCACTTTCTAAAAATGACAAAGTTTACTTTAATTAAGTCAACAATTGCTCACTAATTAAGTCAACAATTGTTGGCCACTTTCTAAAAAGGCCAAAATTACTCACTAATTTTGGTGGGTCACACTCAATTAAAATATAACACTCAATTTTTATGTGACCAACAATAGCGGGATGGAGGGAGTATGAATTCTGTTATTGGCCCATAAGAAGCCCAATTTCATTAACCAACTGTTATCCTATCTTGAATGGATTGATCAGATCAAATTGGCTACATTTATCTTGTGAAGAAACAAGATTTTTGTGAAAATAAAACACGTAGCATGTAAAACAACAAGTATCTCCAACTTGTGACTCAGCCAATTGCTCAAAACAGTATAAGAACAGAGGAGTTGAGCGTGAACCAAAATTTTCCCCATTCTGCAAATTCCAAACAGCAAAGCAAATATCCATCCAAAACATAAATCATTCACAACACGCAAGCAGGTAGTATTCTTCCTATAACTCGGTAATTACTCATAGATAGTAATCAAGAATAGTAGAGATAACATCAATTTTCTTTAACACTTACAGCATACATTTAGTTACAACAGTTAATTCAATAATAAAAGGCTGAGTCTTTAAAAGGGAGTCTTGGGCTGTAGATGAACTGCCGATGAAACCATCTCAAACCATCTTGAATCACCGATTCCTGGAACAGAAAATAGTTTGAGATCTATTATTTTGTGATGTTAAAACTGAAATAGAAACTAGATTGGAAGTTTGCTGGAATGAGATTTTGAATTGGGAATTAGCAGTAGCAGCCGCGAGCCACCGCAGCGGAGGCATGGCTGGCGGCGGCGGCCGTGGTGGCTACTGACAGCAGAGAGAGGTTGAGCGAGAGAGATAGAGAGGGAGATTAAACCAGGGAGATAGAGAGTGAAATAAAAAGAGACGGATAGAACGAGATGGAGGGAGAGAGGGGAGAGCAGAGCGGCGGCGACCCCCGGCGCTGCATGCGCCATCGCGGCTCGCAGCAGCCGCCGCAGCCCGACCAGAAAAGAGAGAGAGATCGAGATACAGGGGCAGAGAGACAGAGTACAGAGAGAGAGAGGGAGAAACAGGGGAGCTTACCTGAGATGGTGGGGCGGCCGCGCGACGGGAACGACGGCGGTGGCGGTGGAGTTCACCGGAGGAGCAGATTTAAAAGAGGAAACTTCAAAACCCTAAGTAGTGGTAGCCTGGGAAATTGGGGGAAGAGAAGAGAAAGGAAGAAGGGGGAAGAACAGGGACCTGCCTCGCTGCGCCGGAGACGGCGAGAACCAGTAACGTCCCGGTGAGATGGGGAAGAAGGGAGCCGACAGAGAGGGGCGAAGGGAGAGAGAGGGACGGTAGAGAGCAGAGAAAGAGAGAAAATGATAGACAGAGATTAATCTGCTCTTTTTTAAGAAAATTCTAGATTGTTTTATTTATTTAATCTAATTGGGCTTAGTGATACTTGGGCAAGTGATGAGATTACTATTTACTTAATAGGCTTATTAAATAAAGTTTCTATTGGACCTTGAAAATACATTCTAATTTAATTAAATTGGATCATTAGATTACTTTATTGAACTATTATATTTTAATTCGAGGCTAATAGTTATGTATAAAGAATTATTAGCTGCTAACTAGTTATTAATTTGTTAAATCGGTGGGGGTAAAATTATGATTAACGCCAGAGTTATGATTATTGCAATTTAAGTCTATGTTGGTATTTATTTGTAAGTTTGCCAAATATCAACTAGTTTTCATACCATAAATCCCAATAGAGCTATCATCTTAAAACCAACATAAGTATTCTCTAAATAAATTTCATATCATATTCTCATTATTTATTAGTCAGTATTTATACTGAAGGTTAAATACAAGGGAAAAGAAGTAAAGCATTAGTTTAGAGTTACTTGTGTCGTCAGACCACGATCAGGTGGGTTTTCTAAACTCAAAATTTTAAGTGCTCACTATTTAATTATGTTTACATGAATGAAGTTATATTAAAGTTATTGACTTGCCAAAATTATTTTATGAATTTGTATGATACCTATCTGGCACCAGAAGTTAATCGAATTCGGATCATGTTCTATCCAGATGTTAGACAGGATTAGTGCACACAAGGGACCGTGTGCCGATCTAGCATATCGGCCGGCCTAGGACCGTGAGCCGGTTTAGCGTATCGGTCGGTCTAAGTCCGTGAGCTGGCTTAGCGTATCGGTCGGTCAATGACCGTAGAAGGTGGCCACCTTCTCGGCACACAGATATCATTACAGATATGGTATAGTACAAAGAAGTATGTCCTGCAGATGCATGTGAAGTTTATGATAATTACAGGGAAGTTTTACAGTTTTGCATGCACAGGTTATTTAAATAAAACTCATGTGTGATGTTTGAGATGGCAAGTTCAATATATAGCTCTAAGAGCATGCTTTCAAGTTATTTTGGCATGTGACCATTGAGTGCTTTTGAGTACTCAACCCTGCATATGTTTTCTAAATATGCAGGTTAAGCTGTGATGCAGATAGATGTCGGCAGAACGAAGCTTTGAAACATAAGTACTAAATTAGGCTTAGGATTTCATGTCTTCATACATGTAATCCACTTAAGTTACTCCGCTGCAACGCTTAGTGCGTTTTACTTTATTGATGTGTTGCAAAGATTTCAAACTAATAGCTTACAGAATTATGTCACTTGATACTTAGACAACTTGTCGTTATGTATTGTGAATTGTCTGCTTTTGAGTTTTAGAAAAGATTGTTTATGATTACCAAATATTTTGGTAAATTATTTTTTAAGCAGATTAGTGATTTTTATTAAGATCTATTTTCTTTTTCATTTTCTAACTTTGTTTTTAGTCACACTTTTTCCCGACTTAACTATTCACTAGCTTGGGTCGGGCTGTGACACAAACTTATAAAGACACACTTATAAATCTATAACAAAGATAGACAAATTTTAATGAAAATACTAATTTGCCCTCATGATGTAGACATAAAGTTATGTGATATAAAAATAAAATGAAATATATATATATATATATATATATATGTTAATTGCCGTTAAATTCAAAAGCTTTTTAAGATTTTGTAATATTCTCACCAACTTCAAAATCGTTATATGAATACACGAATTGAGAATCCGTTCTTAATGTTCCCAAAATTATTAACTCCGGCTAGATGAGGTGGCAATAACTGATTATGTGTCAAATACATGGCAATTAGGTATCACATGTCATTTTTTCATTTTTTTAATAATCTTATTTTAATAAAATATAATAATTTATTAATAAATTAATTTACAAAAATAACCCCCATCCCCATGCACCCCCAAACCTACCCCAAACACCCTAAAATTCGACCAGTGATGCTCTCGATTGCTCGACTCGCTATGATCGAATATGTCAAGCATTAGTATATTTTCTAAGAATGCCCGACCACTAATGATCAATTGTTCGATCGATTCGTAATGATCAAGCATGTCAAGCATTAGTATATTTATACCACTAATGCTCGACTCGCAGAGATCGAGTATTAATGTATTCACCATAAATACATTAATGCTCGACATACTCGAATCACAATAATCGAGCATGTGGAGCTTTACTGTATGTACCACTAATGTTCAACATGCATTGGTCGAGCACGTTGAGCAAAGTTCGCAATTTTAGTATAGTTTGTGATTTAAGTAAGGGTAACTTTGTCCAATCAAGTTCAAAATTAATACTTTTATAATTTTCTTTTATAGTGGATAATTTTTATTTTTTGTCTTTGAGAATGGATAAAAGCAACATTAAGACATACTAAGAGAACTATGCTTTTATATGTTCATACATGCATTAATATAGTATTCTCTTATGACAATATTTCTTTATATATTAACACTATTTATATCTTATACTATAAAGTATTTTTTTTAGCATACATAGATTCAATGAATTTGATGATGTGATGTTTGAGAGCTACAAAACCACGTGCAGAATTTCCTTGGGTCAATCCTAACAAAAGTCTTTGTTTAAACTTTAAACATTTCCTGCAGGCGGCTTCCTTGAGGATTACTATATTATATTATATATACATACATACATACAGGGCCGCATAAGCAAAACAAGCCTTTGGCTAGGGCCCCAAATTTTTAGGGGCCCATTTTTAAGTGTATATATATAATTATATGTATTGTAGGAGTATTATATTTTACAAAAAATCATCTCATTGTTTGATGAATTTAAAGAGTATGAATTTCATGGTCACATAGATTAAACTAAGAAATGGTTACTGAATTGGATAAAAGTAAGAAATCTTTGCCTTTAAAATTGCAAAACATATTGTATTTGCTTTAAAGTAAGAAATATTAATTTGTCTATTATGGGTGAATTCATATTGTTTCTTTTACAAATCTTAAAAGTTAGTACTCCCTCCGTCCCATTATAAGTGAAACTTTTTTTTTGCACGATAATTAAGAAAGATGTATTTTGTGTGTAGGTGAAAAAAAAAAGTGAAAAAGATGCTAAAAAGGGTAAAAATTTTACCCAAAAAAGAAAGTGTCTCACTTATGATGGGACACCCAAAATAGAAAGAGTCTCATTTATGGTGGGACAGAGGGAGTAGTTTTTATGTTTTGCTAAATATCAAATACTAGTACCATATTAATTGACACCGTGAATGAAAAAAGTTACACTATAAAAATCTATTTTAAAATTCTCGCTTAGGGCCCCGTGAGATATAGGTACGGCCCTGCATACATACATCATTTGTGTAATTAATGTGAAACTGTTCACTAATTTCTTAGCACATCACAAATGCACGTGTGCAATTGTGTACAGTAATAAGTAAGGTCGTATTCCACAGAGACTAATTAAAATCAATTCATATCCTAGACTATAATCCCCCATCTGGAAAATCGAAATGAAGAGTTTTTTTGTTTTAAAACTAAGTAAATAAAAAACAGGAAATAAATAAATCAAAGTGCGAAATAGAGGAACAAATAAAAGAAGAATTTTCCAAGGCAAATGTTTCAACAGATTCTCATAACTAACAAGTTCAATTCAATCATCAAGATGATTCCTAAGGCAATCTCAAAGCTAGTCTATACCCACTCTCGTGGCATACAAACCGTTGATTATATGCAAGGCTACCGTCTCCGAATCGCAGTTCTAACAAGCAACTCCTAAAAGCTCCTAGGATTAACGCTCTCACAAATATTAATTCCATTTAGAATTAAAATAAATGCGCTTTATGTTCTTAGTTCAGGTAATAATTATCATATCTCGATATCAAATTAAAACTTATGATTATGCTAAATTGGTGATCAAGCAAAAAACAAACAATATAAACAAGAACATAAAAATGAATAATAACTTGATTAATTGAATCAAACACAGTCAGGAATTGAAATCATGTTTACTCCCTAAACCCTGAGAAAAAGGGATTCTAGCCACACATATATATATATATATATATATGAACTAGAATCAATATCTCAATAAAATAGAAAAACATTCAACAATAAAATCGTAGTAAAATCGAGATTCTTCAGTTCTTGCTCAAGCTCCGTTCTCCGTCTCTCACAGCTCTCAAGAAAAGTAGAATATGATAAAAGTTGTTTTCAATATGTTTCTAGGGAGTATTTATATGCCCTAGGTCTCAAAATATAGGTCAAAACCGTGTAGGATCGAAAAATAGCTGAAATAATACAAAAATCGAGCAAAATATGTGCTGTCACGCAGCCCAAGGCGCAGCCGCGTGCCCAGCCCGCATGCGAAAACAAGGAACATCAATTGAGATGAAAATAGCCTTCAAAGCCCTGGAGGTTGTGACTGGAAATAAGTCGTTCATCTACACTCCATTCACTTTCTGGTTTAGGAGTAATGTTGCCAACATCGTAAGTAACATGCGGTGGAGTCCATCCATTTAACACAACAAACCAGACACTTTGATCAATGGATTTTATGTACATCTCCATCCTAGTTTTCCACAAGGAATAGCTCTTCCCACTACTATCCAAGGTAGGAGGACGAATCGAAGCATTAGACACATCCATTGGTGGTAATTTTGCACACATGAATCGATTTTTAGTTCGTCAAGAATCTGCTCTTGATGCCAATTGAAAGAATTTAGTGCCCCAAATTACCAAAAAATATCAACTGTGTAAAATGAAGAGTAATGTTGATAGGAATGTTATCAACAGAATGTTAATAACATTGAAACCAGCATGCAGCGGAAATTCAAGAACACATAGGAATTCTTTTTCACGGATTATATCACTATAATCTGCGAGTGCCTCAAGGCTAAAATACTATGATAATCAACAATATAGAGTATAGATTTGAGATCTCTTGGAGATCTATCTTTACAGATTGGCTGCCTAAGATAAATCAACCTATCTACTCACTGCACTAGAATGTCGAATCAACACAGAACCAAAACACCCCTGCGACGCTCCAATGACCTTGTACTTCAATTCTTGCCCTTGACCTCCCGTCAATACAAAGTGAGACTTTACAGATTAGCTGTCTAAGCCACCTTGGTACAGAGTCAAGCGCAGACTCCAGAATGTTGGTTGAAGCCCAGAAATATTGACACCGAGAATGTTATCAACATTTCACCCAACATTAAAAATACGAATGTTATCAGCATTGGTCCCAACATTGTAAGAGTCAACATTGTTGACTCTAACAAGATTGATCCAAAAGAAGATTCTTCCCAATTTCCTACTTCTCAATTACAAGATAGGATCCATGGAACCTATATTAAAAAAAGGTGGCTTAATTTATTCTACAAAAAAGACAATTTAAAAAAAATTATATATATGTAGTATACATGTAGAGAAATGGGGATTAACAAACAAGTCGCGATAAATTTGCAACTTGTCTAGATGCACGCAGAAGCTTCGTGGTCTATTGTCTTGATCAAATGTACAAGTGGTTGCATGGCCACAATGGGATCTATTTCAAATATATCGTATGCATGGCTCAATTTAATATGTTTAAGAATAGCATAGATAAATAAAAATAGTATAATTTGAACTAAATTAATTAACTTTATTTGATTCATATCACAGTTGAATTGGAGAAATTCGAATAAAAATACACTTACTCATATATTTTATCAATTTAATTTGTACCTATTACTGTAAAAGAGTATTGTTTATAAAAATTGATTTGCCTATTATATTCCTCATATATACTTAATTAAGGTCAATTGTATATTTTAATATATTACACGTATAATAAATTTTAAAATATATTATGGTTTATGTTTTGTACGTATTTCAATAATTATTTAAGTAGTAATATCTATTAAAACTCTTCATCATAATTTAGTATTTTTGGAGTCTGTAAATTTAATAAGAGTAGACTTCAAAAATGTCAATTTTGTATAAATAAAAATTGTCCACTAAGATATCATTTTACCCTTTACATAAAAAACTTAAAAACTATCCAATAATTTTTTAGTTGTGATTTCGAGTGTTTGAGCTCGAATTTACAACCAAGACTATTTCTGATATATGAAAATAAATGCCACTTAATAGTTTGATCTCCCCTCCCCCGCAAGACATTTACGTCTTATTCTCTATAACAACATATATATGCATAAATTTTGTAGAGAGCGTTTTTGAAATAGCTATTTTGAAGAAGGAAACATAATATTTGACCACTAATTAAAAAAAATATAAAATTTAGCCATCTATTACGTGTTAAGACTTATTTGCCCTTAATTAGGGCTGACGGTGATTAATTGTGGCCCATGTATTAGATTGGGAACTTGATATCATCTGTGATAGCTAATCCCCCGTTTCTGAATCGGAGCCTATAACATGGGCATTTTGGAAGAGGTATTTCTAGGAGTATATAACAGTATAAGTAAATGTGTTTTAATTTGGCATTATATAATCTTGCAAACCAAATATGTTTTTAATTATCTAAAAATTAACAATCGAATTAAACAACTTTTCTTTAGTCAAGATTCAATATCAACTTAGTCAAGATTGGTAACATATTTGACAAATAATCCTAATTAAATTTATAGTTAATTTAATTAAATATTTACCACTTCCTTATGTGTGCTTTTGACATGACACTCGTGTGGGGGCGAGAGGACTAGACAAAAAGAGAACTACATGCATGCATGCATGTGTATACATGATGAGTTTAATTAGCCACAAAATTATTCGGTAAATATATTATTTTTGTTTTTGTTTTTTTTTTCTTTTTCTTTTTCTTTTTCTTTTTCTTTTTTCCATTTTTTTCTTTTTCTTTTCGAGAATAAAATAATCATATCTGTTGAATATAGGCTTCCTATTTTGTAATTGGAAAGTAGGAAATTAGGCAGAAGTTCATTTGGGTCATCCTTAATAGGTACTTTTTTAGAACGTTGCTATTTCTGCAAGTGTCTCCATATGCATATATTATATAGAGAGAGTTGGTAGAATGTTTTTTTAGAAAATAAAAACTAGTACTTCCCCCGTCCACAATTTAAAAGCCCTACTTGCTCTTAAATTTTTATCCATAAATTAAAACCCTATTATACTTTTATACTTTTTTACTCTTCTTCTTTTCCTATATTTACTACCCTTTGCCACTAATGTACTCACCTAAAGCACATTTATCATTTTTATATTCTATATTTACTACATTTTATCACTAGTGGACACACTCACAACACCTATTATCACTTTTAATCAATTATCTTTATCATTTTAGTCAACTACCCTTATATTTCATCCACATTACCTTTTTCAGCTTTCTAAGTCTCCGTGCCCACACCAAAGTGAAGCTTTAAATTGTGGACGGAGGGAGTACGGTTTTTGTCTTTAGCGACATTAATTTAATTAAATAGTGAAGACTGGTCTAGCATTAAATCTCACGGTTCTCCTTCTCAGACTAAAATAGAGAACTATACTTTTATATGTTCAGACATACATTAATATATTTTCTTATGATAATATTTCTTTATATATATTAATACTAATTTATATACATTAATACTCCATCCGTCCTGTAAAACAATACTCATATTTTTTTGTGGATGCCCATAAAAAAATACTCCCTCCGTCCCAATATTGTTGGCCACATTTGGTTTCGGCACGGGAATTAAGGAGTTGTAGATTAGTATTTTAAGTGTGTGGGTAATATAGTATAACATTAATAAAGTAGGAGAGAGAAGGTGACTAAAGTATGAGAGAGAAGGTAATAACATGATCAAATAGGAGAGATAATGTGCATAAAGTAGGAGAGAGCTATGTAATAAAGTGATAAAGTAGGAGAGATAATGTGATAAAGTAAGAGATTGAATGTGATAATATTTCCATTTTAGGAAAGTGGCCAACAATAGTGGGACAAACTAAAAGGAAATGTGGCCAACAATATTGGGACGGAGGGAGTAGTCATATTCTATTTATGGACGTTATCACCCTACTTTTAAGATGAGACCCTTTCGTGTGCGTGTGTTGGCCAAGCGGTAAGGGGTTATATGCCCAAGGCCAAAGGTCTTGGGTTCGAGTCCCCTGTGGCGCGGCCTGTTTTTCTTTATTTAATATTGTAAGTTCATCAAAAAAAGATGAGACCCTTTCTCCACTTATAATATATTTAATCATATTTATTAAAACTCGTGTCACTCTAGGACCATTTTTACATGAGGGAGTACTATTTAAATCTTACAATAATATTTCTTTTAGCATATGTTAGATTCAATGAATCTGATCTGTACTGTTTGAGAGCTACAAAACCACGTACAAAATTTTCTTGGGTCAGTCCTAACAGAAGTCTTTTTTTTTTTTTTTTTTTTTTAAGATACAGTCCTAACTGCATAAGTCTTTGTTCAAACATTTCCTGCAGGCTGCTTCCTTGAGACTGCGAGGGGGTGGGTGGGGGGGGGGGGGGGTGTGCTTGTATACTATATATACATACGTCATTTGTGTAGTTCATGTGAAACTAGAGAAAGAAAAAAGAAGGCATAAATATATAGTTAGTGGGGAAGAATGGTGAAAGAAGCAGTTGAAAAAGAAACTCTACGATGCTGCATCAAAAGGGGATGTAGCAACACTTGAACAACTGCTTCAAGAAAATCCATATCTTGTTCATGAATCCCCATTTTCATGTTCGAGAAATCTGCTACACATAGCAGCAATGCACGGACAAGAAGCCATCGTTGAAGAGGTGTTGAAGATGAATCCGCGGCTAGCTCGGATTCCAGACTCCCAGAAATCATCGCCTCTCCACATTGCAGCAGCAGAAGGGCACGTCAAGATCGCCTCAAAGCTTCTATCAGTAAGCTCCGGAGATGTGCTGGTGGCGCAACGATCAAGGCATGAACCCGGTTCATGTTGCCGCCATGAACGGGCATGTCGAGATATTAGAGCACCCTCCTTCGAGAGAGTTGTTTGCCTGCTATGGAGAGGCTGCATCGCGGGCAGACTGTGCTGCATCTGTGCGTGAAACATAGCAGCTTAAGGCGTTGAAGGTTTTGGTGGAGAAGTTGGGAGAGCTTGTGTGTGCAAAGGATGATGATGGCGAGACACTCTTGCATTTGGCTGTGAGGAGCAATCAGCTTCAGGTAAAATCTCAACTCTTATCCTTTCTTGACTTCATCGTTTGATTAATTAGTCACACAGTCGACATAAGTTGTAATAATTTATAGAATGATGAGATTAATTGTCTGGGACCATCCCAATGGGTGGTGGTTGATATATATATTATGACTATATATAGACATTTATGCACTAAATATAGTGGATACTTGCAATTTAAGTTCAAATCTTTGGACATGAAAAATCAGGCCTAATTTTGAAGCGTTTCAATAATGTCCCAATATTTGGTTTTGTAGTAAATTAGTTCATTTTAGGCTTTCTAGCTAGATTAATTGTATGAGTTTGAAATTTTTTAGCTCATGGTTAATTTTTTAGCTTAAACTTAAAAGTTATTACAAATATATATAATACTATGTACTTATTTGTATTGTTCACTTAATAACCCGACTCACAATATTCGGGCAACTTAAACATAGATTGGTTTGTTTTCTAGCATTTTTAAAAAGTGTTTCTAGATTGTATGTAGGCATATCATTGGTTTTGATGTCTGTTTTTTGAAAAACACATCAACTACTTTGGCGGCTAGAAAAGCTTAACTTGGGCTATTAATGCAGGGTAAATATCATGAAAACCCCAGAAGTATACCCGCTTTATCAAAAATACCCTGAAACTTCAAAATGTTTTCTAAAACCCTCAAACTATCAGATTTTTATCAAATATATCTCGCATCTATATTCCGGTCACCAAATACGTGATGTGGCTCGCCAGATGCCACAATGTAATTTATATTCTATTTTTAAAATGCAATGGCAAAAACGACGCCGTTTATATAAATTACATTGTGGCATCCGGCGAGCCACATCACGTTTCTGGTAACCAAAAATAGATGCGAGATATATTTGATAAAAACTTGATAGTTTGAGGGGTTTAGAAAACATTTCGAAAGTTTCAGGGTATTTTTGATAAAATGGGTATAGTTCAGGGGTTTCATGATATTTACCCTTAAATGAATAAGAAAGATGAGTATATTTGTAATATTTTTAAATTTGAGCTAAAAAAATCACAATGAGATTAGGGTTCTCAATAACCTTATTATATTCCTTATTATAATAATACCAAGAAGTCTATTGTATCTATTGAATCAATATAATTTGCATTTCGAAGAAATCCATTACTCATAGCAAATACACAGGGACAAGTAAGCATTGTGGAAGAGTTGTTGAAGATGAATCTGCGGCTAGCTCGGATCTCAGACTCCCAAAAACTGTCGCCTCTTCACATCGCAGTAGAAGAAGGGAAGCTCGAGATCGCCAAGAGATTGTTACCAGTAGCCCCAGAGACGTGCTGGTGGCGAGACGGCCATGATATGAACCCTGTTCATGTTGCGGCCATGGATGGGAATGTCGAGATCTTGGAGGAACTGCTTCGACTCGATTTGTATCCTGCGATGGAGAGAGTGCGTCGCGGGCAAACTGTGCTGCATCTGTGTGTGAAACATCGTCAGCTTAGAGCATTGGAGGTTTTAGTGCCGAAGTTGGGGGAACTTGTTTGTGCAAAGGATGATGATGGCGAGACAATACTGCATTTGGCTGTGAGGTGCAATCAACTTGAGGTAATTAACCACAAACCCTTTTGTTTATTGTCTTCGTCATTTCAATTTGATTATATATACTTGTGTTAATTGCATGAAATTAATTAAAAACTCAGATGATAAGATACTTGGTGCAAAGAACTAAACTAGACAAGGAGATGACGAATTCGATGGGCAAAACAGCGTTGGATATCTTGAAGGAGAGCCCTCAAGACCCAAGAACCTATCCAGAAACAAAAAAGATCTTGAATAGTTTGTCAAATCGTTCAAAATTGCTGGGGATCCTCCCAAAGATGACCGACATCACAATGGTGGTGGCGGTCCTGATCGCCACCATGGCGTTTCAGTCCGTCCTCCAGCCCCCCGGCGGCGTGTGGCAGGACGACACACGATCGCACAAAGCCGGCGAAGCTGTGATGGCATCTACGCATCCCAATATGTATAAGATATTCGTCGATGCCAACACCACGGCTTTCGTTTCATCTCTCATCACAATCATGCTCGTCACCACCCCTGCCGCTGGAGCACATCTTTTTTCTGGCGGTGGCCACGACGGCGATGTGGTTGTCGCTGACGTCGCTCGCGGTGGGCTATGGGGCTTCATTGATCATGACCACTCCTAACGAAGAGCAAACGATTGGGTATATTGTGGCGGCGGTGGTGTGTGTTTTCCTCAGCTTCATTCTGTTGCTAGTTCTCTACGTTTCTGTCAAGGGCTTGCAATCCTCGTGGAGGAGAAAATCTCGTTATGAATATAAACGTCTGCGACATCTCATTGGAGTGTAGTTGCAGAGGAAGGAGAGGTATTATATTTGCTTGAATAATCGCGGGAAGCATATGCGCGAGAGATGTTCGATCAAAGGTCTCTGTGACTTTACGCCAATAAATTATGATTGTTTGTAGTCTTCATATTTTAGATTATATTAGCACATTTGCACCCGTAAAATGTACGGGGAATATTGTTATATTTTTTTATTTTGAAATATAATCAATACCCATTTTTATGTGCCATCGGTTTTAATAAAATTGTTCAGTATCTTGTGAATGGAAGATGGGTCCCATTTTATTGTAAGTAAAAACTTACCAAAAATATACTCGGTATATTTTATGTAGACGGACAAAAATGACAAATTGATTACATTTTATGTGGATGAAGAGAGTAATATTATACTCTCTTCGTCCCTAAAGCAGTGTTCCACTTTCTTTTTTGGGCCGTCTCAATATTAATGTCTCATACCCTTTTTGGCAATATATTATCTCTCTATACCTAATATTTAAATAATTTTCACCAACCCAGCTTATCTACTTTTTACACATTTCTTAATCTCCATCCAGAAAAGTTATGGGATACTATTATTAGGACGGAGGGAGTAACATTTTTTTTCAACTTTCTTCAAATATATAAAACTCCCACCGTCCCAGAAAATTATGGTCTTATTACCTTATTAGTACATTCCTAAAAATTGTGGTCTTTCCTTATTTGGAAATAATCCCAGAAATTTATACTAATAAAAAATCTTATTCCTACTCATTATACAAAAGGTGTGAGACTCAATATCCACTTTAATTTATTATTATTAATTTATTTATACTCCCTCCGTCCGCCAAAAGTATTCCACAATTACTATATTTGGCGTCCGCAAAAAGTATTCCACTTTCCTTTTTAAGCCATGGTCCCACCATCCACCTTTATATTTTATCCTTACAAACACTCTTTATTTACAAAAAACCCACCTCAAATTCAATCTCAACCACACATCTCATAAAGTGGTGGGACCCTTTCTCCACTACATCAACATCATCACACATTTTATTAAACTCCGTGCCCGGCCAAAGTGGAATACTTTTGGCGGACGGAGGGAGTATTATTTATTACTATTACTATTAATTTTATTTTTTATTTTTTTTGCTATTATTATATACTATCTTCGTCCCTCAAATATCTACCCATGAATGGTGGTATATGTTTTAATAAAAGTTAGTTGTGTGTTTGAGAGCCTGATGTGTGTATTTTAGCTACCTAGTTTAGTGTGCGTTTTGCCGTGGTTTCATGTGATTTTGCATAGTTTGCAATGCTTTGGCGCAGGAATTCGAGGAATTGAAAGTCGAGGCTCGTGGATGGAAGAGATGGTGGAAATTCAAGAAATTATGAAGAATTGCATGGAAGATGGAGGAATTTTAGAGATTGGGCTTGAAGATAATTGTTCCAAATTTAA